>NC_079164.1:87419826-87639826 GCF_947568905.1 Ostrea edulis | reverse complement strand
AATTCAAACATGCATAGGATGTTTTTAATTTTTTTTCTCAATTTATAATCAAGCATTTTGGTTTAAAAAAGGTCGTTTGTCGTGACATAGACAAAGGTCAAATAGTATTCGACTTAACCCGCTGCTTTCAATGTGAGGTCAAATAATTTCCTTGATATTTCAAACGCTTACTTCTCCTAGGCACCTGACCCCACCTCCGGTGTGTCCAGGGGTTCGTGTTTGCCTAACTCTCTATTTTGTATTGCTTGTAGGAGTTATGAGATTGATCACTGTTCGTTATCTTCACCTTTCATAGTGTTGTGCACTAAACAAGATTCGCAAAGGTATGTAAAGAAACTTCAAATAATTTCTAGTTCCAGCGAATGTAAGGAAATTACAAAGCATTGCTAGTTCCGTTTAATGTAAGGAATCTACAATTCATTTCGAGTTCCGGTTAATATAAGACAACTACAATTCATAACTACTTCCGGTTAATGCAAGGAACAGTGATCAATCTCATAATCCCTATCTATTTAATGTAAAACTTATACGGTACCAATTTTGATGCACCAGATGCGCGTTTCCACTAACAAACTGAATCTGCACTAAGTCAGGAAGCTTTCATGTAAGATTGAACTTTTCTGACTATTGTCTTTGAGAAGAAATGTTTTAAAGATTTCCCTATATTAGATGTAAATGTACGTATTATATACAAATAGTAACCTTTGTGTTACAAAGTATATGATATATTATAGGATTTCTTTTACTTAGAGGGCCATATTTTCTGTGGATTGTTTTCTGTACAATTGTATGTTACTCATTTTACAGAAACAATACATTTTCCTTCGATCAATTATTCCTATATGGCTACATGTAATTTATTTTACAGCGACAATTATATATGTTGTTCTCTAAGTACTACTTCTAAATTATTCTAAGATTCGGTCTGGAACAAATCAGTGTTGCTTATTTTAGCCATGTGACCATCAACGATGTGTTGACACAAAGGAGAAACAACGCTTGATCTGAATTTTATTAAACTTTCCGGCTTTGCAAGGGAACTGAACTACTACTATTCTGATCTACAAGTATTTAACAAACGAGTTCTGCTTTTTCGTGATTTTTTTTTTGTTTTTTTTTTGGAATGCTGCAGGGTATTCTCCTCCTGTGTCAGTGTCGCCCAGTTTGTTGAATTGCGATTGCTGCTCGTCGAGTCTAACTACAAAATCACTCAGGTGTGACAATCACATTTGGGTAAATACGGGTAGAATAAAATAGGCTATCTGAACGAAAGATGGTGTGTAAGATGACAAATGTGTATATATTTCAGAATTCATGTCAGCTTTAAGGCATTCAAGACGGGAGATAATTGTTCCTTCATAAAGTAAAAGGTTATTCTGGTAAACTTTTAAGAACAAAACATCCGCATCCGGGAAGGCATTACCAGCCTTAGCCAAACATAGGTCAGTAAGTGAGATGCTTCATACCAATACGCAAGTTCCGAGTTACCCAAAAGTTATTTCCCTTTGGCGAACTCTTTCGCATTTGATGACGTATGGTGGGTACACAATGTATACATTATATCGTAGACTGGCATTGTACATAACGATTACGTACGATTAATGTAATAAAAGCGTAACTTTTGTTTATATCAATCACTGGTATGCATATTCTGGCCATATCAAGCATAATTTGTTTGAATAAGATCATCAAATTGGCTATTAAATCATTATTCGTTTCCTCTTCTACATGAGTGACGCTTTTATCAAAGAAAGATGGCAATTAACAATATTTGTTTGAGCCATTTTGTTATCCAATACTCATAAACTCACTAAAGTTGCCTTTTCCCTGAGATAGGATGGTCTCAGAAACTCTGGATAACATCTTTTAAGAAATAATACAACGATAGTAATTAGCAAATGTACCCACTGTCATCATATTTTACGTCATAATTTACGGAAGAGTTCGACAAAGGGAAATAACTCTTGGGGAACTCGGAACTTCCGTATTAGTCCTTTGTCTAAAATTGCTATTTGGTTTTAAATACAAATTACTCTGTTTACCTGATCAAAATTACAGGGCCGAAGATGGGTGTAACGGGTCAACAGGGAATGCTTGCTCCTCTTAGACACATGATACCACCTCTGGTATGTCCAAGGGGCCGTGTCTTTACGCCACTCTCTCATTCTGTTGACATGAACTAATAAATACGTATACCTTTCTCATCTTATCCGCCATATTTCTCTCAGGTAGCCTAATTTACTCTACCCGTGTATACCCCAAATGTGATTGTCACACCTGAGTGATTTTTCTAGGTGAACTCGACCAGTGCATATGCATAATATGTAATGCACATGGCATATTCGCCAAAAAAAAAACAAAAAAACAAACGTGTCAAATACGGACGTCTACTCAGCAGGTATCGGAGATGTGCACTTACCGAAAATATAAGATTCTCTTTATTCTGATAAATCCACGAACCAAAATGATAAACTCCATTTGTATCTCGTTAGAACTTTACAACACGTTATCATTCCATTATACAGACTGTGACACACTTCAGGTGGAAGTATATAAACACTGCTCAGATTGTCATGCAAGTAAACGAATAATTCCTGGCTTTTAGGTTCTTTATATACTTCCACCACCACCACCACCACGCAATTACCGGTCGCATTGCTCAATGGTAGAGCGTTTGCTTCCTAACCGGAAGCTCATGAATTCGAATCCTCCTCATGCCATCGCCAACCTAAGACGTAAACATTGGTAGTGATTGGCCCTCCAAATGCACTGCATTTACGGGTCTTTCGGAAGGCCCTATGGCGGTAGGCGTTTGCACGCTAAAGAGCCCTCGCTACTAGGGGGTAATAACCATTAATCATAGTACTTCATCCACAAGTGGTGTATAATAAGGGTGAAAATTGTGAAATAACCAGCCAACTACTACCATTCATACTTTCGTTAACATCGCACACACTCTACCTACACGTTCGTTAACACCACATACCACAACCCTTATTTTCATTAACACCACATACCACCATTTATACACCACGTACCACCATTCACATTTCCATAAACACCATTTACACACAGCTAATGGCACATCGGATGCTAACACATGTGTTTTAACACCGGTTTTTTGTTTTTGTTTTTACACCAATCACACCACTACCTATACAGGTCAGAGAATTGATAGTTTTACATATCAATATCAACGAAAGAGGTAGATCTACCGTTATTAGTTTGCATGTACATTGTATCACCATCATACTACCACGCACATTTCCATTAATACCACCATACTACCACTCACATTTCCATTAACACCACTCATACACCACATACCACCACTTACCACCACTTGTACACCACTACTGACACATCAGATGTCATCACTTACATCTTCTTTAACATTACTCACATCACTACCTATACAGGTCTGAGAATTGATAGTTTTACATATCAATATCAACGAAAGAGATAGATATACCGTTGTTAGTTTGCATGTATTACCATCATACTACCACGTACATTTCCATTAACACCACCATACTACCACTCACATTTCCATTAACACCACATATCACCACCCATACACCACTCAAACACCACCTATACACCCCATACCACCACCTGTACACCACTACTGCCACACCAGATGCCATCACTTACATCTTCTTTAACATTACTCACAACACTACCTATATAGTTTTGCATTTCTTAGCATGACAGATTGATCTACCGTTTTTAGTTTGCATATATCACCACCATACTATCACTCACATTTCCATTAACACCACATACCACCACCTATACACCACATACCACCACCTATTCACCACTTACACACCACCTATACACCCCATACCACCAACTGTACACCACTACTGGCACACCAGATACCATCACTTACATCTTCTTTAACATAACTCACATCACTACCCATATAGGTCCAAAGTTATGCATTTCTTTGCATAACAATATTGATGAAAGAGATCGATCTACCGTTATTAGTTTGCGTGTGTCACCACCATACTAACACCCACATTTTATTAACACCACATACCACCACTTGTACACCACACACTACCACTTATACGGTAAATAACACCTACTCCCCACTATTGCCACACCAGTTCCCATGACTTAGGGTTTCTTTAACACTACTCACACTATCACCTATGTAGGTCCTTAATTTTGCATTTCTTTCCATAATATTAATTAGAGATTGATTTAGCGTTATTAGTTTGCATGTTTCACCACCATAACACCACTCAAATTTTCGTTAACATCATATACCACCAATTATGTACCACATACCACCCCTCACATTCTCATGAACACGACTACTGGCACCGCAGTTGCCACCACTCATATTTACTTTAACAAGGATCCGTGTTTACCCTACTCTCAATTGTGTAATCATTATAAGATTGTTCATTATCTTCACTTTTTCATGAACAATTATGAGACTTCCTATATTTAAAAAAAAGAAGAAGATAATTGATATAGTAAAAACCCAGATCTATAGAGAGAGCAAGTGCTCCGATAAAAGGAAGTTTAAAATGCATCTAATGCAGGATACTCTTTTTCATTTTCAAGAGTATGTTAGACATAATCAGATGGGGAAAGGGGGGTTTCTTTAGGTGTCAGAAGTTTGGCCTAACCCTTCCTTTGGTAACAGGAATATAAATATATACACTTTATACACCACCATACACCGTATATCGTTACCCCTTTACACACTGCTCGCAATAATTATGTAAATTAGATTTCCTTACATAACGTAGTGATGATCGGGAGAAAATAGAGGGGCGATTTCAAGGTCACAATATGAATTATGACCTTCGCGCAAATATAAAAATGTTGAGCGATTTGATACGAAATTGAAATAATATATTATTTGACAAGAATTTTTTTTCACGTATACGGCTTATCACTTGATAACACCTGTCAATATAACGACAACATATAGACATGAATTGTAAGATGTACGTCGTGACGTACTTTTTCGTTGTAATCTCATAGGGTGCGAAGTGCACAGATAGTTGTTTTCATAACTATAAAACTGTTCTGCTATATCCATAATAGAGTTTAGGTCCAAAGTACTTCTAGAGTAAAAATGAATTATATTTAAATATTTAGCGTAAAACTATATGGGATCCGGGTTCGAATAAGTCCCCACTTCCCCTTGCTTGTCGTAAGAGGCGACTAAATGGGGCGGTCTTTCGGTTGAGATCGCAAAAACCGAGGTCCCGTGTCACAGCAGGTGTGGCACGATAGAGATCCCTCCCTGCTCAAAGGCCGTAAGCGCCGAGCATAGGCCTAAATTTTGAAGTCCTTCACGGGCAGTAATG
The DNA here is from genome assembly GCF_947568905.1 of Ostrea edulis. Taxonomy (NCBI): domain Eukaryota; kingdom Metazoa; phylum Mollusca; class Bivalvia; order Ostreida; family Ostreidae; genus Ostrea; species Ostrea edulis. The sequence goes on along the minus strand of NC_079164.1, from coordinate 87,634,487 downwards.
ACGTCTCCTTATGAGTGAAACATTCTCCAGTTCAACAATAAAAAATCAATCAATCACATAAGATTCAATACAAAATAAAGGCCTAATGCAGAAAGATCTGACTCAAACCACACAATTTAGTGAACATATGCATAAACTCTTTGCATGTTATATAGAACTACCGAATTGCTGAGCTCATTGTTTACAAAACAAAGTCAAAGCGATTTTCAGAAAATAGCCGCGTTTCCGAGAAATGAAAACGAAAGTGCTGTGTTTCTAGGGACTTTATAAATTGTTGATTTGATAAATGTGTGTTCATTTAATAAATGTGTAAACTTTCAACCACTGTTCTTCTTTAGTGGGAGCCCATTTCTGCTATTCCGTAAGTCGTTAGGTATTCGCTCAGACATGGTGATGAAAGTGAAAACGCGAATTGTGTATTGCGTTTATATACTTATTGTGACGTCATAGAAAAGCAGGTTTTTCTACAACGTCAATAACACTCTAAATTAATTAAATTGTTTATTTAATAAACATGTCAACTTAAAACCTTGTGTTATTCTTTAGATTTAATATACAGGAATACATAGAAATACACAGGAATACACAGGATTTTATACCGATTTTCAGAAAAATACCTCCAGGTTCCTTTTCCAGGAACTCAAAGCGAAAGTACCGCATAATAGAGCTAAAATTAGACCAGCGGCAATAGGCCAGCCTATTCACCCGACACCCGGCCTACAACCCCTGCTGGGGTGCACCAGTTGACCCCGTCCTAGATATTGAACCACTCCGTTAACCCCGACACCGCTTGACCAATCAAAAGCCACCCTTGCTTGACCTCATTTGCATAAAAAGTGCACTCAGTTGACCCACCTATCGGGAGGCGTTATACTACTTTTATCTTTACATAAAACATCTCATTGATCTGTTTCATAAAACACAGATTGTAATGAACTATTAAATGAATTCAACCGCCCTCTCTTATGGATCAGCTCTTTGGACGAGTAGGACATCTCCTAAATCGCTCCGTTATTAACATTGATTGGCAAACCAAAGAAGCAAACCCACCAAAAACATGCAGTCTGCGGTGTAAATCCGTTTGTAGCTTTAGTGTAGTTGCAGTGGTAGGTGTATTTATGTGAGTTTTTGTTATATGTTGTTATTGTTTATTGATATTGGTCACATTATGTAATTCCTTTCGTTTGTCCTGAAGGGACAGGTCGTTTGGAAAATATGGCAATCTGGTTGTTCGTAACGTTGGTTATTTTAGTGTTTTGCGTATTTTTGTTGTACTTGACCTCCAATCCACGAAGTCTATCCAACACTTCTAGGTATCAGGTGTTGCTGGAAAAACGTCTGTAAATTGTCGTAAGGATCGAGTGTCCTTAAAACAGTATAAACATTGATATACCAAACGTTATCAACTTCCCGGCCAAGGCCGATCACTATCATATTGATTGTGTAGTCGGATCTCTGATATCACTGACATTACACAACTTTATCAGACATGTCCTTCTAAACCTTGTAAGCCAAATACAATATATGTGTATAGTATGAATTGGTGAATATAGCGAACGAAATCTAAATTTAGAGTTAGGCAGATTTACCAGTGTATTAAAAAAGCCTTCAGATTTATTAGGATGCTTAAAGTCAATTCAGTTCAAACTTGCGAGGTAAGCATGATCATTAATTTAGAGATGTTTTACAGCTTTTTATTTCCTTTGCTTATTATTTCTTTTTACATTCTTGTATTAAACACTTCATTAATCTATTTTAATCTCACCGATGATAAGATGATGTTTCACAAACCTTGTATATAACCCAGAAAAATAATGTCGATTTTAAAAAATGGTCAAAGATGACATTTTGTGGGGAAACATTACACCATAAGTTTGAAATGTTAAGCCATAAGTCGAGATATATACAACATAGATCATCGTTACATTGTCTTTGAGTATACCTTGTGGTTCTCAACTAAATACTTATGTCAACTTGATGACAAACGGAATGTTTTCAACTTCTTTATCGTCAACCTCCTATATATTAACGTAGCAATATTCTGATCTGATCCACGGTGTTTACCCTCAGCTTTTAAGGACGCTTCATCTTTACGAAGATTGAAATAACTTGTAAGGTTTATCTCTACATAAAACATCTCATTGATCTGTTTCATAAAACACAGATTGTAATGAACTATTAAATGAATACAACCGCCCTCTCTTATGGATAAGCTCTCTGGGCGAGTAGGGGATCTCCTAAATCGCTCCGTCATTAACATTGATTGGCAAATCGAAAAAGCAAAACCAAAAACAAAACCCACCAAATACATGCAGTCTGTGGTGTAAATCCGTTTGTAGCTTTAGTGTAGTTGCAGTGGTAGATGTATTTTTGTGAGTTTTTGTTATATGTTGTTATTGTTTATTGAGATTGGCCACAATAAATAATTCCTTTCGTTTGTCCTGAAGGGACAGGTCGTTTGGAAAATATGGCAATCTGGTTGTTCGTAACGTTGGTTATTTTAGTGTTTTGCGTATTTTTGTTGTACTTGACCTCCAATCCACGAAGTCTATCCAACACTTCTAGGTATCAGGTGTTGCTGGAAAAACGTCTGTAAATTGTCGTAAGGATCGAGTGTCCTTAAAACAGTATAAACATTGATATACCAAACGTTATCAACTTCCCGGCCAAGGCCGATCACTATCATATTGATTGTGTAGTGGGATCTCTGATATCACTGACATTACACAACTTTATCAGACATGTCCTTCTAAACCTTGTAAGCCAAATGTTTAAACACTGATGTACCAAAGGTTATCTACTTCGCGAACGAAGACCGATTCACATTTAATCGTATCTCAAATATCACTGGCATTCTAAAACTTTATCAGACGTGTCCTTTTAAACCTTGTAAGCCAAATACAATAGATGTGTATAGTATGAATTGGTGAATATAGCGAACGAAATCTAAATTTAGAGTTAGGTAGATTTACCAGTGTATTAAAAAATCCTTCAGATTTATTAGGATGCTTAAAGTCGATTCAGTTCAAACTTGCGAGGTAAGCATGATCATTAATTTAGAGATGTTTTACAGCTTTTTATTTCCTTTGCTTATTATTTCTTTTTACATTTTTGTATTAAACACTTCATTAATCTATTTTAATCTCACCGATGATAAGATGATGTTTCACAAACCTTGTATATAACCCAGAAAATAATGTCGATTTAAAAAAAAAAAGAAGGTCAAAGATGACATTTTGTGGGGAAACATTACACCAGAGGTTTGAAATGTTAAGTCATAAGTCAAGATATATATACATCATAGATCATCGTTACATGTACATTGTCTTTGAGTATAGCTTGTGATTCTCAACTATATACTTATGTCAACTTGATGACAAACGGAATGTTTTCAACTTCTTTATCGTCAACCTCCCATATATTAATGTAGCAATATCCTGATCTGATCCACGGTGTTTACCCTCAGCTTTTAAGGACGCTTCATCCTTTCGAAGATTGAAATAATTTGTAAGGTTTATCTTTACATAAAACATCTCATTGATCTGTTTCATAAAACACAGATTGTAATGAACTATTAAATGAATACAACCGCCCTCTCTTATGGATCAGCTCTTTGGACGAGTAGGACATCTCCTAAATCGCTCCGTTATTAACATTGATTGGCAAACCAAAGAAGCAAACCCACCAAAAACATGCAGTCTGCGGTGTAAATCCGTTTGTAGCTTTAGTGTAGTTGCAGTGGTAGGTGTATTTATGTGAGTTTTTGTTATATGTTGTTATTGTTTATTGATATTGGTCACATTATGTAATTCCTTTCGTTTGTCCTGAAGGGACAGGTCGTTTGGAAAATATGGCAATCTGGTTGTTCGTAACGTTGGTTATTTTAGTGTTTTGCGTATTTTTGTTGTACTTGACCTCCAATCCACGAAGTCTATCCAACACTTCTAGGTATCAGGTGTTGCTGGAAAAACGTCTGTAAATTGTCGTAAGGATCGAGTGTCCTTAAAACAGTATAAACATTGATATACCAAACGTTATCAACTTCCCGGCCAAGGCCGATCACTATCATATTGATTGTGTAGTCGGATCTCTGATATCACTGACATTATACAACTTTATCAGACATGTCCTTCTAAACCTTGTAAGCCAAATACAATATATGTGTATAGTATGAATTGGTGAATATAGCGAACGAAATCTAAATTTAGAGTTAGGCAGATTTACCAGTGTATTAAAAAAGCCTTCAGATTTATTAGGATGCTTAAAGTCAATTCAGTTCAAACTTGCGAGGTAAGCATGATCATTAATTTAGAGATGTTTTACAGCTTTTTATTTCCTTTGCTTATTATTTCTTTTTACATTCTTGTATTAAACACTTCATTAATCTATTTTAATCTCACCGATGATAAGATGATGTTTCACAAACCTTGTATATAACCCAGAAAAATAATGTCGATTTTAAAAAATGGTCAAAGATGACATTTTGTGGGGAAACATTACACCATAAGTTTGAAATGTTAAGCCATAAGTCGAGATATATACAACATAGATCATCGTTACATTGTCTTTGAGTATACCTTGTGGTTCTCAACTAAATACTTATGTCAACTTGATGACAAACGGAATGTTTTCAACTTCTTTATCGTCAACCTCCTATATATTAACGTAGCAATATTCTGATCTGATCCACGGTGTTTACCCTCAGCTTTTAAGGACGCTTCATCTTTACGAAGATTGAAATAACTTGTAAGGTTTATCTCTACATAAAACATCTCATTGATCTGTTTCATAAAACACAGATTGTAATGAACTATTAAATGAATACAACCGCCCTCTCTTATGGATCAGCTCTTTGGACGAGTAGGACATCTCCTAAATCGCTCCGTTATTAACATTGATTGGCAAACCAAAGAAGCAAACCCACCAAAAACATGCAGTCTGCGGTGTAAATCCGTTTGTAGCTTTAGTGTAGTTGCAGTGGTAGGTGTATTTATGTGAGTTTTTGTTATATGTTGTTATTGTTTATTGATATTGGTCACATTATGTAATTCCTTTCGTTTGTCCTGAAGGGACAGGTCGTTTGGAAAATATGGCAATCTGGTTGTTCGTAACGTTGGTTATTTTAGTGTTTTGCGTATTTTTGTTGTACTTGACCTCCAATCCACGAAGTCTATCCAACACTTCTAGGTATCAGGTGTTGCTGGAAAAACGTCTGTAAATTGTCGTAAGGATCGAGTGTCCTTAAAACAGTATAAACATTGATATACCAAACGTTATCAACTTCCCGGCCAAGGCCGATCACTATCATATTGATTGTGTAGTCGGATCTCTGATATCACTGACATTACACAACTTTATCAGACATGTCCTTCTAAACCTTGTAAGCCAAATACAATATATGTGTATAGTATGAATTGGTGAATATAGCGAACGAAATCTAAATTTAGAGTTAGGCAGATTTACCAGTGTATTAAAAAAGCCTTCAGATTTATTAGGATGCTTAAAGTCAATTCAGTTCAAACTTGCGAGGTAAGCATGATCATTAATTTAGAGATGTTTTACAGCTTTTTATTTTCTTTGCTTATTATTTCTTTTTACATTCTTGTATTAAACACTTCATTAATCTATTTTAATCTCACCGATGATAAGATGATGTTTCACAAACCTTGTATATAACCCAGAAAAATAATGTCGATTTTAAAAAATGGTCAAAGATGACATTTTGTGGGGAAACATTACACCATAAGTTTGAAATGTTAAGCCATAAGTCGAGATATATACAACATAGATCATCGTTACATTGTCTTTGAGTATACCTTGTGGTTCTCAACTAAATACTTATGTCAACTTGATGACAAACGGAATGTTTTCAACTTCTTTATCGTCAACCTCCTATATATTAACGTAGCAATATTCTGATCTGATCCACGGTGTTTACCCTCAGCTTTTAAGGACGCTTCATCTTTACGAAGATTGAAATAACTTGTAAGGTTTATCTCTACATAAAACATCTCATTGATCTGTTTCATAAAACACAGATTGTAATGAACTATTAAATGAATACAACCGCCCTCTCTTATGGATAAGCTCTCTGGGCGAGTAGGGGATCTCCTAAATCGCTCCGTCATTAACATTGATTGGCAAATCGAAAAAGCAAAACCAAAAACAAAACCCACCAAATACATGCAGTCTGTGGTGTAAATCCGTTTGTAGCTTTAGTGTAGTTGCAGTGGATAATGTATTTTTGTGAGTTTTTGTTATATGTTGTTATTGTTTATTGAGATTGGCCACAATAAATAATTCCTTTCGTTTGTCCTGAAGGGACAGGTCGTTTGGAAAATATGGCAATCTGGTTGTTCGTAACGTTGGTTATTTTAGTGTTTTGCGTATTTTTGTTGTACTTGACCTCCAATCCACGAAGTCTATCCAACACTTCTAGGTATCAGGTGTTGCTGGAAAAACGTCTGTAAATTGTCGTAAGGATCGAGTGTCCTTAAAACAGTATAAACATTGATATACCAAACGTTATCAACTTCCCGGCCAAGGCCGATCACTATCATATTGATTGTGTAGTGGGATCTCTGATATCACTGACATTACACAACTTTATCAGACATGTCCTTCTAAACCTTGTAAGCCAAATGTTTAAACACTGATGTACCAAAGGTTATCTACTTCGCGAACGAAGACCGATTCACATTTAATCGTATCTCAAATATCACTGGCATTCTAAAACTTTATCAGACGTGTCCTTTTAAACCTTGTAAGCCAAATACAATAGATGTGTATAGTATGAATTGGTGAATATAGCGAACGAAATCTAAATTTAGAGTTAGGTAGATTTACCAGTGTATTAAAAAATCCTTCAGATTTATTAGGATGCTTAAAGTCGATTCAGTTCAAACTTGCGAGGTAAGCATGATCATTAATTTAGAGATGTTTTACAGCTTTTTATTTCCTTTGCTTATTATTTCTTTTTACATTTTTGTATTAAACACTTCATTAATCTATTTTAATCTCACCGATGATAAGATGATGTTTCACAAACCTTGTATATAACCCAGAAAATAATGTCGATTTTAAAAAAAAAAGGTCAAAGATGACATTTTGTGGGGAAACATTACACCAGAGGTTTGAAATGTTAAGTCATAAGTCAAGATATATATACATCATAGATCATCGTTACATGTACATTGTCTTTGAGTATAGCTTGTGATTCTCAACTATATACTTATGTCAACTTGATGACAAACGGAATGTTTTCAACTTCTTTATCGTCAACCTCCCATATATTAATGTAGCAATATCCTGATCTGATCCACGGTGTTTACCCTCAGCTTTTAAGGACGCTTCATCCTTTCGAAGATTGAAATAATTTGTAAGGTTTATCTTTACATAAAACATCTCATTGATCTGTTTCATAAAACACAGATTGTAATGAACTATTAAATGAATACAACCGCCCTCTCTTATGGATCAGCTCTTTGGACGAGTAGGACATCTCCTAAATCGCTCCGTTATTAACATTGATTGGCAAACCAAAGAAGCAAACCCACCAAAAACATGCAGTCTGCGGTGTAAATCCGTTTGTAGCTTTAGTGTAGTTGCAGTGGTAGGTGTATTTATGTGAGTTTTTGTTATATGTTGTTATTGTTTATTGATATTGGTCACATTATGTAATTCCTTTCGTTTGTCCTGAAGGGACAGGTCGTTTGGAAAATATGGCAATCTGGTTGTTCGTAACGTTGGTTATTTTAGTGTTTTGCGTATTTTTGTTGTACTTGACCTCCAATCCACGAAGTCTATCCAACACTTCTAGGTATCAGGTGTTGCTGGAAAAACGTCTGTAAATTGTCGTAAGGATCGAGTGTCCTTAAAACAGTATAAACATTGATATACCAAACGTTATCAACTTCCCGGCCAAGGCCGATCACTATCATATTGATTGTGTAGTCGGATCTCTGATATCACTGACATTACACAACTTTATCAGACATGTCCTTCTAAACCTTGTAAGCCAAATACAATATATGTGTATAGTATGAATTGGTGAATATAGCGAACGAAATCTAAATTTAGAGTTAGGCAGATTTACCAGTGTATTAAAAAAGCCTTCAGATTTATTAGGATGCTTAAAGTCAATTCAGTTCAAACTTGCGAGGTAAGCATGATCATTAATTTAGAGATGTTTTACAGCTTTTTATTTTCTTTGCTTATTATTTCTTTTTACATTCTTGTATTAAACACTTCATTAATCTATTTTAATCTCACCGATGATAAGATGATGTTTCACAAACCTTGTATATAACCCAGAAAAATAATGTCGATTTTAAAAAATGGTCAAAGATGACATTTTGTGGGGAAACATTACACCATAAGTTTGAAATGTTAAGCCATAAGTCGAGATATATACAACATAGATCATCGTTACATTGTCTTTGAGTATACCTTGTGGTTCTCAACTAAATACTTATGTCAACTTGATGACAAACGGAATGTTTTCAACTTCTTTATCGTCAACCTCCTATATATTAACGTAGCAATATTCTGATCTGATCCACGGTGTTTACCCTCAGCTTTTAAGGACGCTTCATCTTTACGAAGATTGAAATAACTTGTAAGGTTTATCTCTACATAAAACATCTCATTGATCTGTTTCATAAAACACAGATTGTAATGAACTATTAAATGAATACAACCGCCCTCTCTTATGGATAAGCTCTCTGGGCGAGTAGGGGATCTCCTAAATCGCTCCGTCATTAACATTGATTGGCAAATCGAAAAAGCAAAACCAAAAACAAAACCCACCAAATACATGCAGTCTGTGGTGTAAATCCGTTTGTAGCTTTAGTGTAGTTGCAGTGGTAGATGTATTTTTGTGAGTTTTTGTTATATGTTGTTATTGTTTATTGAGATTGGCCACAATAAATAATTCCTTTCGTTTGTCCTGAAGGGACAGGTCGTTTGGAAAATATGGCAATCTGGTTGTTCGTAACGTTGGTTATTTTAGTGTTTTGCGTATTTTTGTTGTACTTGACCTCCAATCCACGAAGTCTATCCAACACTTCTAGGTATCAGGTGTTGCTGGAAAAACGTCTGTAAATTGTCGTAAGGATCGAGTGTCCTTAAAACAGTATAAACATTGATATACCAAACGTTATCAACTTCCCGGCCAAGGCCGATCACTATCATATTGATTGTGTAGTGGGATCTCTGATATCACTGACATTACACAACTTTATCAGACATGTCCTTCTAAACCTTGTAAGCCAAATGTTTAAACACTGATGTACCAAAGGTTATCTACTTCGCGAACGAAGACCGATTCACATTTAATCGTATCTCAAATATCACTGGCATTCTAAAACTTTATCAGACGTGTCCTTTTAAACCTTGTAAGCCAAATACAATAGATGTGTATAGTATGAATTGGTGAATATAGCGAACGAAATCTAAATTTAGAGTTAGGTAGATTTACCAGTGTATTAAAAAATCCTTCAGATTTATTAGGATGCTTAAAGTCGATTCAGTTCAAACTTGCGAGGTAAGCATGATCATTAATTTAGAGATGTTTTACAGCTTTTTATTTCCTTTGCTTATTATTTCTTTTTACATTTTTGTATTAAACACTTCATTAATCTATTTTAATCTCACCGATGATAAGATGATGTTTCACAAACCTTGTATATAACCCAGAAAATAATGTCGATTTTAAAAAAAAAAGAAGGTCAAAGATGACATTTTGTGGGGAAACATTACACCAGAGGTTTGAAATGTTAAGTCATAAGTCAAGATATATATACATCATAGATCATCGTTACATGTACATTGTCTTTGAGTATAGCTTGTGATTCTCAACTATATACTTATGTCAACTTGATGACAAACGGAATGTTTTCAACTTCTTTATCGTCAACCTCCCATATATTAATGTAGCAATATCCTGATCTGATCCACGGTGTTTACCCTCAGCTTTTAAGGACGCTTCATCCTTTCGAAGATTGAAATAATTTGTAAGGTTTATCTTTACATAAAACATCTCATTGATCTGTTTCATAAAACACAGATTGTAATGAACTATTAAATGAATACAACCGCCCTCTCTTATGGATCAGCTCTTTGGACGAGTAGGACATCTCCTAAATCGCTCCGTTATTAACATTGATTGGCAAACCAAAGAAGCAAACCCACCAAAAACATGCAGTCTGCGGTGTAAATCCGTTTGTAGCTTTAGTGTAGTTGCAGTGGTAGGTGTATTTATGTGAGTTTTTGTTATATGTTGTTATTGTTTATTGATATTGGTCACATTATGTAATTCTTTTCGTTTGTCCTGAAGGGACAGGTCGTTTGGAAAATATGGCAATCTGGTTGTTCGTAACGTTGGTTATTTTAGTGTTTTGCGTATTTTTGTTGTACTTGACCTCCAATCCACGAAGTCTATCCAACACTTCTAGGTATCAGGTGTTGCTGGAAAAACGTCTGTAAATTGTCGTAAGGATCGAGTGTCCTTAAAACAGTATAAACATTGATATACCAAACGTTATCAACTTCCCGGCCAAGGCCGATCACTATCATATTGATTGTGTAGTGGGATCTCTGATATCACTGACATTACACAACTTTATCAGACATGTCCTTCTAAACCTTGTAAGCCAAATGTTTAAACACTGATGTACCAAAGGTTATCTACTTCGCGAACGAAGACCGATTCACATTTAATCGTATCTCAAATATCACTGGCATTCTAAAACTTTATCAGACGTGTCCTTTTAAACCTTGTAAGCCAAATACAATAGATGTGTATAGTATGAATTGGTGAATATAGCGAACGAAATCTAAATTTAGAGTTAGGTAGATTTACCAGTGTATTAAAAAATCCTTCAGATTTATTAGGATGCTTAAAGTCGATTCAGTTCAAACTTGCGAGGTAAGCATGATCATTAATTTAGAGATGTTTTACAGCTTTTTATTTCCTTTGCTTATTATTTCTTTTTACATTTTTGTATTAAACACTTCATTAATCTATTTTAATCTCACCGATGATAAGATGATGTTTCACAAACCTTGTATATAACCCAGAAAATAATGTCGATTTTAAAAAAAAAAAGAAGGTCAAAGATGACATTTTGTGGGGAAACATTACACCAGAGGTTTGAAATGTTAAGTCATAAGTCAAGATATATATACATCATAGATCATCGTTACATGTACATTGTCTTTGAGTATAGCTTGTGATTCTCAACTATATACTTATGTCAACTTGATGACAAACGGAATGTTTTCAACTTCTTTATCGTCAACCTCCCATATATTAATGTAGCAATATCCTGATCTGATCCACGGTGTTTACCCTCAGCTTTTAAGGACGCTTCATCCTTTCGAAGATTGAAATAATTTGTAAGGTTTATCTTTACATAAAACATCTCATTGATCTGTTTCATAAAACACAGATTGTAATGAACTATTAAATGAATACAACCGCCCTCTCTTATGGATCAGCTCTTTGGACGAGTAGGACATCTCCTAAATCGCTCCGTTATTAACATTGATTGGCAAACCAAAGAAGCAAACCCACCAAAAACATGCAGTCTGCGGTGTAAATCCGTTTGTAGCTTTAGTGTAGTTGCAGTGGTAGGTGTATTTATGTGAGTTTTTGTTATATGTTGTTATTGTTTATTGATATTGGTCACATTATGTAATTCCTTTCGTTTGTCCTGAAGGGACAGGTCGTTTGGAAAATATGGCAATCTGGTTGTTCGTAACGTTGGTTATTTTAGTGTTTTGCGTATTTTTGTTGTACTTGACCTCCAATCCACGAAGTCTATCCAACACTTCTAGGTATCAGGTGTTGCTGGAAAAACGTCTGTAAATTGTCGTAAGGATCGAGTGTCCTTAAAACAGTATAAACATTGATATACCAAACGTTATCAACTTCCCGGCCAAGGCCGATCACTATCATATTGATTGTGTAGTCGGATCTCTGATATCACTGACATTACACAACTTTATCAGACATGTCCTTCTAAACCTTGTAAGCCAAATACAATATATGTGTATAGTATGAATTGGTGAATATAGCGAACGAAATCTAAATTTAGAGTTAGGCAGATTTACCAGTGTATTAAAAAAGCCTTCAGATTTATTAGGATGCTTAAAGTCAATTCAGTTCAAACTTGCGAGGTAAGCATGGTCATTAATTTAGAGATGTTTTACAGCTTTTTATTTCCTTTGCTTATTATTTCTTTTTACATTCTTGTATTAAACACTTCATTAATCTATTTTAATCTCACCGATGATAAGATGATGTTTCACAAACCTTGTATATAACCCAGAAAAATAATGTCGATTTTAAAAAATGGTCAAAGATGACATTTTGTGGGGAAACATTACACCATAAGTTTGAAATGTTAAGCCATAAGTCGAGATATATACAACATAGATCATCGTTACATTGTCTTTGAGTATACCTTGTGGTTCTCAACTAAATACTTATGTCAACTTGATGACAAACGGAATGTTTTCAACTTCTTTATCGTCAACCTCCTATATATTAACGTAGCAATATTCTGATCTGATCCACGGTGTTTACCCTCAGCTTTTAAGGACGCTTCATCTTTACGAAGATTGAAATAACTTGTAAGGTTTATCTCTACATAAAACATCTCATTGATCTGTTTCATAAAACACAGATTGTAATGAACTATTAAATGAATACAACCGCCCTCTCTTATGGATAAGCTCTCTGGGCGAGTAGGGGATCTCCTAAATCGCTCCGTCATTAACATTGATTGGCAAATCGAAAAAGCAAAACCAAAAACAAAACCCACCAAATACATGCAGTCTGTGGTGTAAATCCGTTTGTAGCTTTAGTGTAGTTGCAGTGGTAGATGTATTTTTGTGAGTTTTTGTTATATGTTGTTATTGTTTATTGAGATTGGCCACAATAAATAATTCCTTTCGTTTGTCCTGAAGGGACAGGTCGTTTGGAAAATATGGCAATCTGGTTGTTCGTAACGTTGGTTATTTTAGTGTTTTGCGTATTTTTGTTGTACTTGACCTCCAATCCACGAAGTCTATCCAACACTTCTAGGTATCAGGTGTTGCTGGAAAAACGTCTGTAAATTGTCGTAAGGATCGAGTGTCCTTAAAACAGTATAAACATTGATATACCAAACGTTATCAACTTCCCGGCCAAGGCCGATCACTATCATATTGATTGTGTAGTGGGATCTCTGATATCACTGACATTACACAACTTTATCAGACATGTCCTTCTAAACCTTGTAAGCCAAATGTTTAAACACTGATGTACCAAAGGTTATCTACTTCGCGAACGAAGACCGATTCACATTTAATCGTATCTCAAATATCACTGGCATTCTAAAACTTTATCAGACGTGTCCTTTTAAACCTTGTAAGCCAAATACAATAGATGTGTATAGTATGAATTGGTGAATATAGCGAACGAAATCTAAATTTAGAGTTAGGTAGATTTACCAGTGTATTAAAAAATCCTTCAGATTTATTAGGATGCTTAAAGTCGATTCAGTTCAAACTTGCGAGGTAAGCATGATCATTAATTTAGAGATGTTTTACAGCTTTTTATTTCCTTTGCTTATTATTTCTTTTTACATTTTTGTATTAAACACTTCATTAATCTATTTTAATCTCACCGATGATAAGATGATGTTTCACAAACCTTGTATATAACCCAGAAAATAATGTCGATTTAAAAAAAAAAAGGTCAAAGATGACATTTTGTGGGGAAACATTACACCAGAGGTTTGAAATGTTAAGTCATAAGTCAAGATATATATACATCATAGATCATCGTTACATGTACATTGTCTTTGAGTATAGCTTGTGATTCTCAACTATATACTTATGTCAACTTGATGACAAACGGAATGTTTTCAACTTCTTTATCGTCAACCTCCCATATATTAATGTAGCAATATCCTGATCTGATCCACGGTGTTTACCCTCAGCTTTTAAGGACGCTTCATCCTTTCGAAGATTGAAATAATTTGTAAGGTTTATCTTTACATAAAACATCTCATTGATCTGTTTCATAAAACACAGATTGTAATGAACTATTAAATGAATACAACCGCCCTCTCTTATGGATCAGCTCTTTGGACGAGTAGGACATCTCCTAAATCGCTCCGTTATTAACATTGATTGGCAAACCAAAGAAGCAAACCCACCAAAAACATGCAGTCTGCGGTGTAAATCCGTTTGTAGCTTTAGTGTAGTTGCAGTGGTAGGTGTATTTATGTGAGTTTTTGTTATATGTTGTTATTGTTTATTGATATTGGTCACATTATGTAATTCCTTTCGTTTGTCCTGAAGGGACAGGTCGTTTGGAAAATATGGCAATCTGGTTGTTCGTAACGTTGGTTATTTTAGTGTTTTGCGTATTTTTGTTGTACTTGACCTCCAATCCACGAAGTCTATCCAACACTTCTAGGTATCAGGTGTTGCTGGAAAAACGTCTGTAAATTGTCGTAAGGATCGAGTGTCCTTAAAACAGTATAAACATTGATATACCAAACGTTATCAACTTCCCGGCCAAGGCCGATCACTATCATATTGATTGTGTAGTAGGATCTCTGATATCACTGACATTATACAACTTTATCAGACATGTCCTTCTAAACCTTGTAAGCCAAATACAATATATGTGTATAGTATGAATTGGTGAATATAGCGAACGAAATCTAAATTTAGAGTTAGGCAGATTTACCAGTGTATTAAAAAATCCTTCAGATTTATTAGGATGCTTAAAGTCGATTCAGTTCAAACTTGCGAGGTAAGCATGATCATTAATTTAGAGATGTTTTACAGCTTTTTATTTCCTTTGCTTATTATTTCTTTTTACATTTTTGTATTAAACACTTCATTAATCTATTTTAATCTCACCGATGATAAGATGATGTTTCACAAACCTTGTATATAACCCAGAAAATAATGTCGATTTTAAAAAAAAAAGAAGGTCAAAGATGACATTTTGTGGGGAAACATTACACCAGAGGTTTGAAATGTTAAGTCATAAGTCAAGATATATATACATCATAGATCATCGTTACATGTACATTGTCTTTGAGTATAGCTTGTGATTCTCAACTATATACTTATGTCAACTTGATGACAAACGGAATGTTTTCAACTTCTTTATCGTCAACCTCCCATATATTAATGTAGCAATATCCTGATCTGATCCACGGTGTTTACCCTCAGTTTTTAAGGACGCTTCATCCTTTCGAAGATTGAAATAATTTGTAAGGTTTATCTTTACATAAAACATCTCATTGATCTGTTTCATAAAACACAGATTGTAATGAACTATTAAATGAATACAACCGCCCTCTCTTATGGATCAGCTCTTTGGACGAGTAGGACATCTCCTAAATCGCTCCGTTATTAACATTGATTGGCAAACCAAAGAAGCAAACCCACCAAAAACATGCAGTCTGTGGTGTAAATCCGTTTGTAGCTTTAGTGTAGTTGCAGTGGTAGGTGTATTTATGTGAGTTTTTGTTATATGTTGTTATTGTTTATTGATATTAGTCACATTATGTAATTCCTTTCGTTTGTCCTGAAGGGACAGGTCGTTTGGAAAATATGGCAATCTGGTTGTTCGTAACGTTGGTTATTTTAGTGTTTTGCGTATTTTTGTTGTACTTGACCTCCAATCCACGAAGTCTATCCAACACTTCTAGGTATCAGGTGTTGCTGGAAAAACGTCTGTAAATTGTCGTAAGGATCGAGTGTCCTTAAAACAGTATAAACATTGATATACCAAACGTTATCAACTTCCCGGCCAAGGCCGATCACTATCATATTGACTGTGTAGTGGGATCTCTGATATCACTGACATTACACAACTTTATCAGACATGTCCTTCTAAACCTTGTAAGCCAAATGTTTAAACACTGATGTACCAAAGGTTATCTACTTCGCGAACGAAGACCGATTCACATTTAATCGTATCTCAAATATCACTGGCATTCTAAAACTTTATCAGACGTGTCCTTTTAAACCTTGTAAGCCAAATACAATAGATGTGTATAGTATGAATTGGTGAATATAGCGAACGAAATCTAAATTTAGAGTTAGGTAGATTTACCAGTGTATTAAAAAATCCTTCAGATTTATTAGGATGCTTAAAGTCGATTCAGTTCAAACTTGCGAGGTAAGCATGATCATTAATTTAGAGATGTTTTACAGCTTTTTATTTTCTTTGCTTATTATTTCTTTTTACATTTTTGTATTAAACACTTCATTAATCTATTTTAATCTCACCGATGATAAGATGATGTTTCACAAACCTTGTATATAACCCAGAAAATAATGTCGATTTTAAAAAATGGTCAAAGATGACATTTTGTGGGGAAACATTACACCATAAGTTTGAAATGTTAAGCCATAAGTCGAGATATATACAACATAGATCATCGTTACATTGTCTTTGAGTATACCTTGTGGTTCTCAACTAAATACTTATGTCAACTTGATGACAAACGGAATGTTTTCAACTTCTTTATCGTCAACCTCCTATATATTAACGTAGCAATATTCTGATCTGATCCACGGTGTTTACCCTCAGCTTTTAAGGACGCTTCATCTTTACGAAGATTGAAATAACTTGTAAGGTTTATCTCTACATAAAACATCTCATTGATCTGTTTCATAAAACACAGATTGTAATGAACTATTAAATGAATACAACCGCCCTCTCTTATGGATAAGCTCTCTGGGCGAGTAGGGGATCTCCTAAATCGCTCCGTCATTAACATTGATTGGCAAATCGAAAAAGCAAAACCAAAAACAAAACCCACCAAATACATGCAGTCTGTGGTGTAAATCCGTTTGTAGGTTTAGTGTAGTTGCAGTGGTAGGTGTATTTTTGTGAGTTTTTCTTATATGTTGTTATTGTTTATTGATATTGGCCACATTATGTAATTCCTTTCGTTTGTCCTGAAGGGACAGGTCGATCGGATAATTTGGCATTCTGGTTGTTCGTAACGTTGGTTATTTTAGTGTTTTGCATATTGTTGTTGTACTTGACATCGAATCCACGAAGTGTATCGAACACTTCTAGGTATCGGGTGTTTCTGGGAAAAGTTAATATGTAAATTGTCGTAGGGATCAAGTGTTCTTAAAGGAAACAACGCATGTTTCTAAACTTTTTCTCTTTTTTTTTCCAGCAAAATTAGTTGTTTTTTTTTTAAGCCTAAAAGTACTTTAAATGTGTTTTAAAAGAAATTATTTGCGTAGTTTTCGAGTTTGAAAGCGATGAAATTCAAATCTTGCGACATGCATATTTTCTTTGACTAGTTTACGTGCCATTATGTGTGACGTCATATGCGCCCTCGGGTTTGAAAACATCTATTAGCCCTTTCATAAACAGATTAGATTTAATCGACAAAAACCAATTATCACGTTAAAGGCTTGTAAATAATAATGCATGAAGATGTTTTGTGCCGTGCTCGGGTGTACTAGTTGTCGGTCGAAAGGATTTAGACTGAGTATTTTTCAATTTTTCGAAGGATGGTAGGCCTACGAGAAAAAAGACGTGGATAATTTTTTGGTTGGAACAAGAACTTTACCTTAAAAAACACACAAAGTCACCTTTTCGAAAACCGCTTTGACAGAGACCTTGATAAACTGCGAGAAAATGGATATATCGAAGCTACATGTTAAGCACTGGTAGGCCTTTAGCATACATTCTGTTTTGCTCTTCAAATTCAATACACACTCGATCAACTGACCTTCACCTTGTAACAACATATATCGACGATACAATGTAACTTCTACCAACTGGTAGCTTTACAAAAAAAAAATTGAGCTTTTAGTTATACAAACAATAGAATATTGTATTTCCTAATTTTAAATTGAATTATAAAATTATTTCCTTATTGAACTCGTAGCATCTTGAGTGCATCAGTATAACGCCGTGCTCCCACTTTGTAATTCCTAAAGACGTACAGATCACAATTAAAAAATAGTAATAATACTGCTTTATCAAAATAAAATAAAATGATTACCACTTTAAATATCATTATTTTTATTGATGTGTGTGTGTGTGTGTGTGTGTGTGTGTGTGTGTGTGTTGTCTTTTTCTTTCTTTCCGAAATGCGTTCGTGACAATAGCTTGGCATAGGGACTAGTTGTTAACAATTTAACCTATCATGATTTGTCTAATCCAAAAATAAATAATGATTGCACTGTTTATTTTAGAAAAACAGCGCCAATTACAGATGTATAAAGGAATAACACCACCAAACAGTCTGTAGACAGCGACCCATATAAACATTATTTACTCACAGTATTGCCGATTTCATACACGCTTTACTCGCTATATTTGGGGTATTTACATCGTTATGTGTGTGCACTGGTGGCGAAAATATATAAAACTCGGAACATTTGTCAACATCGATTTAAATGTTGCCCATGGTAAATAAATTAGGCCCCTAAAAGTTGAGTTTTTAATAATATCTCGCAGTATTTTCATAATCCGAAGGGCGCATGTGACATCACTGTGTCACGTGATTACCTACCTAATTAACTAGACTTTTTTAAATCGGGGCTTAGATTTAAGTCTGTATTGTGGTTAATTATTGCAAAATTTCGGCGAACGAACTATTAGAATTAATTACTATAAGTATAAAGAAGACGAAATGCATGTAATGTTGTATACTTTGAAAACATGAGATGTGTCCTTTAAAGACCGAGAAAATAAGCACCGCCTTCAAATTTACCTGGTCTGTGAACCCATGTCAATCAGGAGAAATTAATCCTCAGATTGGATGCTAGAAATTGATGGACATTTGGTTACTAGTCTTTGTGTATACCTTATCTATCTAATTTGGCGATCGAGGCGTCCGTGCAATCTGTTGATGCTTACCGCGTAAACCTACTCGATAGGGAAACGGTTTTGGTTTTTCATGTAGAGATAATAGTAAATTTTGCATACAATTACATAAATTATAATAAAACATAGTAAGTTATGCTTAGGAATGGGTATAATTGATAATAATGTAACAGGGTGTTGATTGCGAATAGATAATGATGACCAACTCCTGTTGAGGTTCTGAACAAGGCGTTTATTCAGCAAAGTATATATTAAGTTGCTTGAAAAAAAAGCCCTGTAACAATTGTATAATAAAAATCAAACATATGTATAAATCATAAAATACAATATTACTTTACAGACTAATTGATATACAATTAATGGTAGCAATATTTACATACTTCAAGGGAGATAACTTTGTCTTACACAAAGTGCTATACATGTAACATTAAATACACAAATGCATCTCCCAATATTTACTCTTGCCTATGGATAAAATATTTACTGTTCACTTATGCTTATCATAATATAAACATTACAGTTATTACTTTGATATAAAATATCCATTATGAGAAATATTTAAGTCAGTAACTCAAAATACTCAAACATACCATTTTATGGGAATAGGGCAATATATACAATGGTGAACTGCCAATGTGATAAATAAATGTCACCATATAAAGTTCAAACCTGCAAGTTAATCAAATAACTTACAACTAGCTGTTAATGCAATTATCATAAAAATATGGCCATCAATTAAGATACATCATAGTGAGACAATTGAACTACATGTATTTACACTTTATAGTTAAAATAAATGATTCTCTCTCACTATATACTTTTACTCAGGATGAAGTGCATAGGAAATTAATCTTAATGCAGAATTATAAGATTTGCCATTTTAGATATATATTAGAAGTATATTATCATTAGTAATTAGTAACTTACCGATTGAGAGGAAAAGTCAGTCTCAGGTAGTACTATCAGGTCTATGTCAACTCGAAACTTATATACTGATCTATGGACTGGTCACTTCAAATTTCAGAAAAAGAATGAACTGACACAAAGAATTTTTGGAGGGAACAAATCCCAAAATCAATAAATACGCAAGACACAAAACTAAAACACCAATGAAATTAAAAGACTTATGGACAACTTGGCCAAGACATAATTAGGCACCTCAGGCACTCTATACCAAAGAACTCACTAAGTGTTATGCTTGACCGAATATTGAATTGTAGATCCATTAAAGGATTATATAATTCAATACACATAACATTGATGTTAAATTGAAATAAAATGAAATAATAACAATGCATACATGCATATACAAATACATTATATACATATTAGATAAGAAATTATTCTGCCACAATAATTATCATGGATTGTTGAATACATTTTACACGGACATCGATTTTATGATAAACAGATTAATTATGAGTAAATGCATTGTACATTAATGAAACATTGTTTACACTCAGTTGAAAATTTATAAGCGTAATTTTCCCATCCATCATGGCACAAAGTTCAACTAATCGGAAGAGAAATTAGCCGCTATAAGGGCTCTTTCTTGCGTATAATGGTTGGAATTGGGATCCAGAAGAAGAACAAATTCTTCGTCTAGACCAGTTATTAAAGGAACTGTCGGAAAAGAGGAATGTCCTGTTTTGTAGGCCGTGCGTTATGGACAAGTCACACACAACTTTGGTAGGCAGAAAATTCTGGTGTGCGGTCCAGAAAAACTAATTTAAACTGAATAAAACTTTCTAAACTGTTTTTAAATATATAGTCATCTGAAATATTCTGCCTACGTTTTCAATGGCTAACGTTCTCATTAATTTTTACATAAAATAAATTTATCGAACTTTAATTCTTACGTTTGATTCATTAGATTTAATCATTAATGTTTCGATTTACCCGTACAAGAAAAAAGACTATCATGAATTTTTCAATCTTGCAAAAACGCACAGGTAATGCAGATAACACAGCTAACATCCTGTGTATTTGGGACGGTATATACAAGTTAGCAGGGTTGAATACGGGACGTTTCGCCCCTGAGGACGTTTCGTGCTGAGACGATTCGCCCCAAAAGACGATTCACCCTGAGACGTTTCGCCCTCAGAAGATTCGCACTTTGATATTAAACTTACATTGGTGACTGTCTTTATTTTCTACATTAAGTGGATATGGCAGTGTCAGAAGTGTGTTGGTCCTAACTCTTGAGTACATATTATAGCGTAAAAGCGTGTTGTAGTTGTGACCTTGATTTCTCCGAGACTGAATTATATTGTTAAGGTAATTGGGAGTCATGTTATGGTATATCTTGTGGAGTTGAATAAGTCGATGATTTTCTCTACGCTTTGACAATCCGTTTCTGTATTACTTGAACATGTGACTATAAATCATATATAAAATGTTTAAGCTGCCTGTCCAACCAGACTTTTATATCATTAAATATGAATGCTTTATATCAAAAGGAAACTTCAATCACACTCAAGTACTAATTAAAATCAAGATCTCTAATTTGATTGAGGAAATTCGGCGTACATGGACTAGTATCATGTCTGCCTATATATGTTAACATCAAATGTAATCAGACAAAACTTCTTAGATATGTAGTTATATAGATAATAACCAAAGTAATTGGAAAAATGCAGGGACGTTTCGCACCGCTAATAGGGGCGAACCGTCCTAGTACAAAACGTCTTTAGGTGCAAAACGTCCCGTTACCGCAGGGTTTCCTCGGGCTCGGGTCTTCACACCTGCCTTTAATTAGCACATCCCCCCGCACTTTACTTACCTGAGGAAAACCGACCGCTTGAAAAACTCGGCTTTTAAAATCTGTTATTGATTTCCCGATCGAAGACCGATTCACAATTATATTGATTTTTTAGTCGTATCTCAAGTATCACTGGTATTCTAACCTTAACAGGCATGTCCGTCTAAACTGTTCACCAGATATTATGTGTATAGTATGAATTGGTGAATATAGCGAACGAAATCTAAATTTAGAGTTTAGCAGATTTACCAGTGTATTAGAAAAACCTTAAGATTTATTATGATTGCTTAATGTCGACTTAGTTGAAACTTGCGAGGTAAGCATGATCATTAATTTAGAGATGTTTTACAGCTTTTTATTTTCTTTGCTTGTTATTTTCTTTTTACATTTTTGTATTAAACACTTCATTTATCTATTTTGATCTCACCGATGATAAAATGATGTTTCACTAACCTTGTATATAACCCAGAAAATAATGTCGATTTTTAAAAAAATGGTCAAAGATGACATTTTGTGGGGAAACATTACACCATGGGTTTGTTGAGATATATACAACATAGATCATCGTTACATGGTCTTTGAGTATATCTTGTGGTTCTCAACTATATACTTATGTTAACTTGATGACAAACGGAATGTTTTCAACTTCTTGATCGTCACAGACCAGGTAATGAACTATTAAATGAATACAACCGCCCTTCTCTTATGGATAAGCTCTTTGGACGAGTAGGACATCTCCTAAATCGTTCCGCTATTATTGGCATAACTAAAAACAAAACAAAAGCACACACAAAAAAAACCCAAAACCAACAATGACCGTGTAAATTGTGACAGCGTGGCGAGAATTCCATCGTTTTATGAATTGCCTAGATGGTCGAGCGGTCTAGCGCGCTGGTTACATGCTGCTCCAAATAGAGAGAAATTTTCTGTGCTTTATATAATATATATATATATATATATATATATATATATATATATATATATATATATCACATTAATGATCGATACATTCTCTTTGAGTATAAAGGATAGGTGAATATTACGAGCAGTTAAAGAACGTATATCGAGTGACAAGTATAATCGGGGATATACTCCCTAAAATCCCAGCATTATGTTGATGTTTAAGTATGTATATCAATTGCCATTTTTAAAACCACACATCGATAATTTCCTTGTCCTTACCTTGCCAAGAATGGTTTTAAAAAATAATGACTGTTTGCCAATATTATAATTCGCGATATGATTATATTCGGTTTCTTCTCAATGAAAAGTGAAGATAACGAGCAGTGATCAATTTCTTAACTCCTATAAACAATACATACTAGAGTTGAACAAACACTGACCCCTGGATATACCAGAGATGGAATCAGGTGCCTAGGAAGAGTAAGTTATCCTAGTAACGGAAAACAATTGAACGTTGTGCAGTATGAATTAGCAGTAAATTTCCTCTAAAGTTTCGGTAAAAAAAAGCTCTACAATATAACAGAACTTTGCATTGATCAAACGTTAGCTACACAGAAATGCACTTAAAACCAAAGTCCCGAAATTTATATAAACGAGAAAGTCAGAAACAGGGAGAACATGTACCGTAGATTGCAATCCAGACGTATCAATTCATACATATTAAATAGCGAAGTATTTCGTTCCATTGTTTTGTCCGAGAAGTACAATTGAGAAAAAGCTCACTTGTCCTGCTATTTAGAGAAGTTTTCTAAAACATATAGCTTCAAGCTTCTATTCGAGGTATATTGGTGTTTATGCTCCGCAGATATAAGTATGAGTTCGCAGCAAACTGTTTTCGTTCTAAACTGTGTACAGAATATACTAGAGGTGGGATCATGTGCCTAGGAAGAGCAATCACCATCTTTTGACTGGTCACACCCGCCGTGACCTCTATATCTTGATCAGGTAAACGGGAGTAATTCATATCCAAATCAGTGTGCCAAGAACGGCCTAACAATTGGTATGAAACAAGTTAGACAGTATGTGACCCAATAACATGTTGTATTGGCAAACTATATCATGATAATGACCATATATTTTGGAAATGCTTACTTTAAACGAAACCGTTGAAATCTTTGTAACAACAACTTGTTTAGCAATAGCCTGCCTCAATTTAAAAACTGATCATACGCACAACAATCTTTTGCTTATAGAATCAGATGAGAGATACAATCACCATATGCAGCTGATAATGATTTCTTAACTGACCTGTTTTTTTATATTCATATGAAGCAGAATTTATTCAAAAACTTCTACGTAAGAAGAAAAAATCTCTCGCTGTGACCTTCAATTCGACTTTTAGATATATCGATGACGTTTTGTCTATTAACAATGATAGCTTTCATTCATATGTCGATTTGATATATCCCTGTGAGCTCGAAATAAAGGACACCACAGAGTCGTCCACTTCTGCTTCATACTTAGATATTTTATTGAAAGTAGACATTAACGGCAAACTGACAACTTAACTGTATGACAAACGGGATGATTTCAGCTTCTCCATCGTCAACTTCCCATATTTATGTAGCAATATTCCATTATCACCTGCATATGGTGTTTATATATCTCAACTGATTCGACATGCAAGAGCTTGTTCTGGATATAGTCAGTTTTTAAATCGAGGTAAGCTACTGACAAACAAGTTGATGGTACAGGGATTTCAACAGTCTCGATTGAAGTCAGCATTTCGCAAATTCTATGGTCGTTATAACGATCTAGTTCGTCAATACAACCTCGCGTTGGGTCAAATGCTGTCTGACGTTTTTCATACCGATTGTTAAGCCGTTCTTGGCACACTGATTTTCACTGCGGATAATTCCGTTTACCTGATCAGGATATGGGGGCTCACGGCGGGTGTGACGGGATCCCACCTCTGGTGTGTCCAGGGGTCCGTGTTTTTCCAACTATCTATTTTGTAATGCTTATAGGAGTTATGAGATTGATCATTGTTCGTTATCTTCACCTTGCATTGCTACATAAATATGGGAAGCTGACGATGGAGAAGTCTGTCCTCGAGGACACTTGTCGCTCAATATATGTTCTTTCGCTGTTCGTTATCTTCATCTTTCATTTAACCATCGAGCTTGTATCTCTGCTGGTCGGGAGTCTATTTCTGGCTCTGGCTATCTGTATATTTATTTCAGTACGTGTTCGTATACTTTCCTACATGTATTATATGGTAAAGGGAATCTTTCTCGTTCTAGGTATGATATGAGGATATCCACATTACGTGCAGATACGTTTTTCACAAAGACTGTAGCAGTTTGGGAAACAGTCATTATTTTTTTAACCATTCTTGGCAAGGTAAGGACAAGGAAATTATCGATGTGTGGTTTTAAAAATGGCAATTGATATACATACTTAAACATCAACATAATGCTGGGATTTTAGGTTTTCTACAAGTACCTTCAAAAATTCATTAATTAATGCGATGGAGATGGCCTTGACAATGGAAAGCTACATGAAATGTAAAGCAGAAAAACATATCGTTTACAGTTAATCAAATGCCTGTAAATAAATAAATATGTTCATAATATTAATTGATGTGTATAGACTGGTAAAGGTATGGAGACATGTCCAACTGTGCAACAAACAGCAAGGCGAGTACAGAGGTGTCCGATGAATGAAACTGAATGGGAGAGTGCTGCAACATACAAGAAATGTGGAGAGTTGAACCGAAACTGTACATTTCCCACACATTTTAAATACCACTGCGCTCTGAATGTGTTTTTGAACGAAACATGGGAAGTGTGCGCTCCAGAGAGATATATGCTGGGTAAATATAAACTGAACAATTTCACATAAAATGATTGCACATACTTTTTAAAAAGGGTATAGCATTGCGTATATCAAAACAGGTTCATGTTAGTTTTTTGGAAAAATTTGTCCAAAATGTAAATTCATTGTTTTTATTTATTAGGAATTACATTTAGCTTATAGTGCTTACAATTTATATATATTTGTGTATGTATTCATTTCAAAAAGAGTCAATTTCCATTTCATCTGGAAGGAGGTAAAAATGAATTTCACATTTAACAACAAACAGAATGTATTTAATGAAAGGTGAAGATAACGAACAGTGATCAATCTCATAACTCATTAATCTATGAAATAACGAATTGTTTTTGCATTGTATAGGGTACTGCATAGAATACAATAAGTTTGGAAATCGGATACAAGACAACTACAGGAGGAAGTGTTTAGCAATGGACCCTCCCTGTCCAGTTATCTACAAATCAACAGAAGCCTACAGATGTACGTGTTGTATTACTGGAATTATGTAATCGGTTAGAAAGAAGTGAGCACATTATTATTCACTCACTGTCGGTAAAGCAAATCAAACCTGCTGTAGACGGGAAATCTACATAGTTTTATTTAAAAATAGATATACTATTAGTTACATACACTATATTTCTATGTTACATGTAGAGGGATTTAAATCTTACCTAGGCAACATTTGTTAGTATTTAAGCCAAGACCTACAACTAAAAAAATATTTTGCATAGTCAGTCAGAATTAATTGACGATTCTTGTAAATAATCAATTATCTTCATAATTGTAGTACATGAACGTATATGTACAAATTTTATACGTTGTCTTCACCTTTCATGAAAGAAGTTGTTATTATTTTGCAGTGGTCTAAATTCTAGCCCAAATGTCAGAAAAATTAAATCAGTAACATATACTAACCTGTGTTGTGTGATATAAAACTTATACGGTACCAATTTTGATGCACCAGATGCGCATTTCGACAAATAATGTCTCTTCAGTGATGCTCAAGCCGAACTTTTTGAAATCCGAAATACCAGTAAACTTGTAGGCCCTATGAGCTATTTTAGGGGAAAACAGAGTGCCGAAAAGTGGAGTCAAATTCGTCAAAGGATAAGAGCTATGCATGAGGGAGATAATCCTTAATTTTGAAATGAATTTCTAAATTTTATCACAGCGATTAAATATACATCCGTATTTTCAAGTGATATATCTTTTTCCTTAGACCAAGAGTGTTACCAAAAGGTCAAACCATCACTAGATATATACGGGACAACGACATATAGTAATACCCACACAACAATGTCCAGTAATGCCAATACAATGGGTGAAACAAACGAAGAAAAAGACAATGGGTGCGTATTTCATCCTCTGTCTACAAATAATTTATATTGCAATTATCATATTTTTTCCATCAATTTGACCTTTTTGCTACTAAAACCACACGGACTTTACTTAATATTTATGCATGATATTTACATTTCATTTTCACTTTGAAGGAATGTCAATTTGATAGTTGTACTATCATCCTCCATTGGAGTTGTTGTGTTATTCATTATGATGGTGGTGTTTGTCTCCTCGGAGCAGAAGAGAATATGTATGTAAATGTGTAATTTTCTCTTTCTATATTTTGTAATGATTGCTATTAATGCATTTCCATATATTTGAATGGTCGTTTTGATTTTCAATACATCTCTTCTATCTTGAAATTGATGAATATAGAAAGATTTTATGTCACATGATTCATCAAAGGAAGAGAACTTCAAATATTATACCTTTGTATCATAATAAAACGTTAAAAATTTCCACTCGAAAAAACCACACACCTCTTTATTATAGCTAACAAGTTCAAGGTTACAGAGATAACATGACTATTGGAAATCATGTCAGTTATCTGTTGTACGAGTAGAGATGTAGGTTTTGCCATATTGATTCTGAATATTCGTCATGAAAAGACACCCCATTCTACCCTCATGAAAACGAAGTTTGTTTTATTCTGAAGTGCCTTCCTCGTATTATAACGTCAATCCTGCATTTAATTCCATCATATACAGAGGTTGTTTAGTATTTGCAATTACATATACTTTTTATCGGATAAAAAATCCACATATACGTGAAGTTATACTTCTCGTTTGAAAGTGAATGATGGAAGTGAATTTGAACACAACAAATACTTCCCTAAAACATTTGAGCTTTTGCTATACATAAAAAATGTGATATTGAAATAGCAATCATATGTGATATAAAACTTAATGTTTATATGAGTTAGAATATATTCATTTACATGTACCCCTACTTATAACAGATAAAATATTAAATTCGGAGATTGAGGTAGCTCCATCCTCATGTGACTTATCAATTTGAATGGTTGAAAGTGGAAAAACTTTATTAATTTCCACTCAATATAGTTTAATTTAATTAATAACCAAAGAAAATGTATATGTTGCCAGCTTTTTAGAGATGTCGGATATACAAAAACAGAAGTATATATCAACATCAGAAAATCACACATTTTCGTTAAACAGAATAATAGAAATAGATAAAAACTTGTTGAAATGACAAAATTTAAATATCAACAGTTTTTAAAAAAACCCTGCTAATTCATAAATATGTATAGATTAATCATGGATATTAGGGAAACCAATGTATAATGCACATCCGGTTGAGGAAATTCCAGCACATGAGTTATTGCCCTTGACAACATTTTTAAAATCATGAATAATTGATTATCTATGGAAAATATAAACTTTTTCAGTATTAATAGTTTACCAGATTTTTTATTATATCCAGTGAATAATATTACTCAGAAAGATATATTTCTATCATGCGCAAAATTTAATTTCTTAAGATTTTTGCAAAAACCTATGACGTCACATGAGGATCGATCAACTTTAAAAAGATTGATATAGGGTTCACGACGGGTGTAACCGGTCGACAGGGATGCTTACTCCTCCTAGGCACTTACTCCCACATTTGATGTGTCCAGGGGGTCCGTGTTTGCCCAACTATCTATTTTGTATTGCTTATAGGAGTCATGAGATTGATCACTGTTCGTTATCTTCACCTTTCATGTGTTAAGCTCCGGCTATAGCGCTATATTACCTTGAAAATCATTGTGAATATTCTCAAGAAATATTACTGATAACATAGGTTACTACAGGATTAAAAATATACTGGTCATCTGTTACGTAGGTAAGAAAGGTTCATGTCCAGTGGAGTCTTATGATGTAAACCATTCACTTTTTTTTCAAGGTTAGCCTACATCTCAAATGTTATAAATCTGGATCTTTTCTGCTGATAGGAAAAAGGTGTTTGTATTTTGTATAAGATAGTCTATGGGCGGCGGAATGGGTCAAAAGACGTTGCAAAACGAACAATTAACTTTCAAAAACTGAAATATAAAACAAAACAGCTTTAAATAATACCAAGGGACTCCGTTGTAAAACCAACGATCACCGATGCAAAACCAACAGTCATTAACTAAATTGACGCTAGATGGCGTTAAAAACAGTCATTAACTGAATTGATGCTAGATGGCGTTAAAAACAGACATTATCTGAATTAACGTTAGATTGATCTACGAAATCATTATATGTGTACATATTTTGAAACATAATTCTCGCGAAATGACCTTCATTTTTACAGTTTTTGTCCTTACAAAGAAAGTAGGGGACGTGCTTACCGGTGTGGTCATAAGTTTCAGATAAGATAGTGGTAACAAATAGGGAATTGTAAAGCTTACTATACTAAAATCTTTATTATGAGCTGAATTTTAACAGGTTGCATCATACATGTACATGTATATCTAATAATTCCATTTTACGAAGAAAACTTTTTTACAATACACATTTCGTCAAATTGAAGGGATAGGGAGAAGGGGGTATGAAGACCTATCCAGTATTTGATGCTTAAATTTGTACAAGTTATGCTACAATTAACACCAAAACTTTGATGGGTTACAGTGTATCTGTTAAAAATGGATAGATAAGCACGATGAAACCCAATTATAATATAAATGTAATCGGGTATGTGATATTGTTTTCAAAAAGGGGGAGGCAAAACTCATCTTAAAATTCTTGACAGCAAAAGCAAACAAAAATAACAAAACTCCAAATGTTCTAAATCCTAAATCATGGGAGAGGAAAGGGGTGAGGGGTTAAATTCATTGGTTCCTCAAAATTTATAACTCCGCTATAATTCAATACAACTACGTGTATATAAAAAGGTGGCAACCTATTGATCAAACTTTGCTAATTAAAATACACAGCATGGGATGACAACAGAAAAAGTACGTTGTCGAAAAAAGACCCCCTGTCTCTCTCTGTGTCTCTGCACAAATATTAATTTTCAAAAAATTGAATCACTCGCGTACATTTGATACAAATTTCAACAGAAAAAAATACATTCGAGATACGGATTGGATATTTATCAGCATGTTCCGTTCATTAACACCTGATGTACATAGATGTATTCTTGTCCGGGGCAGTGTGAATTGTTTACAAGTTAACAATTGCATGCGTTAGTTGCACATGCAATTTTTGGCATATTTATAGTGGGGTTTTTATTTTGGTCATCAAAAATATTGATAAAAAGTAAGAGTGTAGAATTGCTGACATGCTAAAGACATCCCCAACCGGATCTAAGGATGCCGAGAACTGCGACAAATCACATACGGGACATATATGAATATAATAAATGATTAAGTATATATTGTACAGTCATATGATTTGTCAGCAATTACACTTGATTTTTACAAAACTTCCTACATTGGTACTTGATTACAATCAGAAATAGTAAATGGTTAGGCTTACAGGAAACCAGTAGACAACCATCCTTGCAGAACATCTGCAGTTATTCTGCAGCCATACATTGCATGTAACATGTGTAATTAACATTAATCATTATTAAGTATAGAGTAGAAGATAATGAGCTCTTTTGATTTAATATTTAAATAAAGTATTTTATTTTAATCGTTTAAATGATATTGTCTTCGGACTCCGAGGGCAAAAGCGTCTTGCCCCCCCCCCCCCCCCCCCACACACACACACACATACAAACATTGTTTGCTGAATGTATAGATTCAGATCAATTTTACCAAATTAGAATATAAATATCTTCGTGGAGTTTTTTCGACAAGGTTTATCGTTCTATTGACCAGTAAAACGCAGACTATGAATTTAGATTGTATTAGGATGGAAGGAGGAGGTTGAAACACAATAAACTAAACACATATTCGTATTGGTATTCAGTTTAAGGTAGACTTGTTTTGCAGTTTCTGGTATGTTGGCATTCTGAGATTCGGACATGACTAGTAATTTTGCGGGAATTAAGTTTCAGAATATGTACTCATATAATTATTACGTAGATAGATTCGCGAGCCATCTAGCGTTAATTCAGATAATCTTTGTCTTTATTGTACGCCATCTAGCGTTTTTGCATCAGTGATCGTTGGCTTTGCAACAGAGTCTAAATGATTTTATTTTAAGCTGCTCTGCTTTGTATTTCAGTATGTTTTTGAAAATTAATTGTTCATTTTGCATTAACGTCTTTTTTCTCCTTTCCGCCGCCCATAATAATCCATTCAGAATTTGAATATTGATGCTACGGCAAGCAGTTTGGGAGTACCACATGTAAAATGTGGTATGTCTGTAATTGTGATTATTTCAAATGCTTTACATGTCTTCCTCTCTTTCCAGATTTATTGACGAAAAACCTTCCTTCAGATTCAAAGAAGACAGAAGATCGAATTAATGAAGTTGAATTACATCCCTTTTATAGTTCTAGTGAATAAAACATGCCTCGACCTCTTGATTCATATTAACAAAATATCCACCAACATCTTTATCGCACCATACGTAATACCAAACAAGAGGTACGCTGATTTCTGATCTATACCTGATCTAGCTGATGAACGGGAAGACATATTTCTATGAAGTCATATACACATTTACAAAAAGTTTTGCAACACATTTACATGTATGTTGTTTATCGTGCACACATATATTTATTTATTGTAAGACTGCTCTTCTATTTGCAGAAAAGAAAAGTTTTTAACTACAATGATTACAAATTTTAAGTGAGGAGTAGTCATATATTTTACAAGTGTGAGGTTTTTGTATTTTTATACATGTATGTACTTCCCCATGAAGTATTTTCTTACTTTTGTTGAAGCGAGCACACAATGTAATGTACATAGATTTAAACTATTAAAAACAGTTCTGTAGATTATAACCTATAGAATGTATCTAGCATTATTTTCACGAGATATTTCTAGTGATATATTGAGAATATTCATAATAATGCGTTTTTGTGTGTACATATCAACATCATGCAGTTTGAAGGATCGTATGTTAGAATTAACGTGTGTCCATTATAGAAATTACTGTAAGTTAACGAAGATACGCTCGCTTCTACGGGAATTCCATATTACACGTATTATTACAAATGAATTACCTTGCTTTATTCATGTATACCATTGTGAAATAGTGTATTGGGCTGCAGATCTCATTTTTCACGCCATGTGTATCTCTACTTTCTCTTTTGCTTGACGTTGTACCGCGCACGTTACATATGTCATTTCCGGTGGCGTTTTACCTATCTGTTTAAGGATCCGCCAACGAAATATTCTTGCTCCAGTAAATTTTGGCATTAATACCAGAACTATTGCTTTGGAGGTAATTAATTAATTACTTAAATTAGATTCAATTAGACTAGTGCTATTTTCCAGTTTATTAATAGTTCAATATTAATCCTAGTTATATATGAACTATTTTCCAGTCACAATTTTGGTTGGATTTCCAACGGAATCCGTTCCCGTTGGAACGAAATCGTTGGACGAGGGTTTAAAAGAGGGAGCGCGCGTCCCCACGGGGACTCCAACCTTTTCTACTTTATTAGATAGATGTAGGTATTATTTTAAGTTAGAAATGATTAGGTTTTAGTAAGAGGGGGGATGAAGTAAATTTTATTGCTATTTTATGTGACTTTTAGTGAGTTGTAATATTCATTGATAGGGATACAGCATATCATTTCTATTAGGATTATAGACGACTGCAGCCTTGCGCTATATTTTTTAGATTGTGTTCAGTGCCATAATTTATTAACGCTATTTGTTATTTCGTTGAATAAACCTTGTAAACTTTAATTCATCTCTTTATTACTTGCTAGTAAATTATTTGGAGTCCATCGCGAACGATCATCCGACATATTCTGATATACTTAACATTAAACAATTGTTTCTGTTGAGTCTGTTAAATTATATTTACAACAACAGTAATCGCATAAAATAAATTCACGGTCCAGTGATCGAACCATTAGACCGTTACACAACCTTTATGCTTGAAATTATACATGTATTTGTCAAATAGAAAGACAACACAATATCTCTCTCCTTACAAGAAAGGGGAGGTGATATCAGTTCCGATGTCTGGTATATACATATATGCCTATATAATGTGGATTTTTGTTGGTGCTGCATTTGTGCTCGCAGACTAGTCAAGTGATAAGTTTAGTAACTAAATTTTTAAGGAGTTTCGTCTCGTATGGATGAGTTCAAAGTCCGTAGGCATATTTTTGTGCAGCATCCCTTCTAACATATATTCTTTTCTTCAATTCTGCATAATGTCTGATTCAATGCTGCATTGTATACATAATTGAAGGGTATTTGTAGTTTTAAATAATTTAGAGAGTGATGAAATGACAAGGGACCGCTCAGGATGATTATCAATACAAAGTGTAAACTATTGAGTTTTAATAATGTGTTTACAATCTATTTAACAAGTACAAAGTGAAGTGAAACGTTGGAATGGATAAGGATGCTTACTCCTCCTAGGCACCTGATCCCACCTCTGGTGTGTCCAGGGGTCCGTGTTTGCCCAACTATCTATTTTGTATTGCTTGTAGGAGTTATGAGATTGATCACTGTTCGTTATCTTCACCTTGCATGTAATGGGTTTACAAAGTATTATTCATACCATTGAAAAGGAATCACTAATGTATTTCAAAGTTCTAGCTCTTGTTTATGCAGATGCCACTGTTATCGTGGTTGAATCTGCCGATGAATTACAGTGTGCACTAATTGAATTTCAAATATACTGCTCACAATGGAAGTTGAAAGTGAAAGTTGACAAAAACATCCTAGTATTTACACAGGATCCTATGTTAAAAACAAAATGATTTAGCTATAGAAAATGTTAAAGAGTTCAAAATTTCATGCATGGTATTATCACGCACATTTTCTTTTTCTAAACCAGAAAAACGCTTATGTGAATAAGTCTAATTACTATATATTTTTGCTGTATTCCTTTTATCGGTTGCATGGAATTTCCAATGTTAGTATTTTTTCTTTCATTTTTGATTATCTGAAATATTGAACTGTGCTATTTGATATTTGTGTTGCTTTCAAGGAATGTAGCCTCATGTTTCGATGGTTGTTCATGATCCCATGTCAAATATTATCATGCAGTTTTCGTTACTAAGTAATATCATGTACGTATTTGTATACGTCGGTAAAAGACTTCTCGTGTCTATCGTGAAATGTACATATCTGCCGACTCTAAATAATTTATTCAACTAATGTGAAAGTCTGTATCCTACCAGAAGGACCACAAAGAGTATTGTCAAAGTGGAAAATTGCTCACGTCATTCTTCTTTTTAAGAAGGAAGGGTCTCAATCAAGCTGGTCTAAATCAAGCTGGATTTTACCAGGTCATTCTACAGTTTATCAATTATTAGAAACTTATCATAGTATTGTTCAAAGTATTGATGAAGGGAAATCATGTTGTATAATATTTTGTGACCTATCAAAAGCATTTGATAGATTATGGCATAATGGTCTTAATTTCAACTTTCAAACTTATGGTATATCTGGTAGTCTTTTACATTGGTTCAGAAGCTACTTATGTCACATATCACAAAAAGTAATGTATACGAACATTTTATCGTCAAAACTTGATATATTTGCTGGTGTACCCCAAAGTTCTGTTTTAGGACTTTTATTATTTTGGATTTATGTTAATGATGTTGCTGTAAATATGCTATCAATGTGTAGATTATTTGCTGATGACAACTCACTCCAGCATTCCTCATATACATGCAATATGCTAGAAATTGAATATAAGCTTAATTATGATTTACATATACTAGAAAAATGGTCAAATAAGTGACTACTCAAATTCAATCCATCCAAGACTAAAGCTGTTTATTTTTCGAAAAAAGATAACTCTATTGTACCGAAATTATTTTTTTAAGGTGATAGATTGGAGTGTGTTCCAGTCCATCGTGATCTAGGCTTATTATTGACACATAACCTCAGTTGGTCTTTATACATTGATTCCATAGTTGATAAATCTTTTTAAAAATTAGGGCTTTTAAAAAAGCTCAACTTCAAAATTGTACATAGCTTTTATTAGACCTAATCTTGAATATGCTTCAATTGTTTGGGATGGCTGTTCTGTTCACGATACTGATAAGCTTGAAAAAGTACAATTATGTGCAGCTAGAATTGTTACTGGTCTTCCTATTTTTGCATCTAGAAAATCCCTTTATTTAGAAACAGGCTGGCAAACTTTACAAAGTACACGTTATATTGCAAAAACGACTACTATGTTTGAAATTTGCAATGGAAGCGCCTTTGTTTATTTAAATGAAATTATTCCACATAAACATGACAATATATCCCTTTATAATAATAGAAACAAAGATCAGTTTTACATTCCAAAATGCAGATTAGAGTTATTCTAAAAATCATTTGTACCTGACTCTACAAAACAGTGGAATTTATTAAATGTAGAAGCCAGAGAAGCCATCTCAATCAATTCATTCCGCAAAAATATAACAGACATTAAAAGACCACCATCATACTACTCTTTTGGAAAACGATATATTAACATTATTCATACAAGGCTAAGATGTTCGTTCAATAATATAATTAATAGAGGACGTCTAATATATTGATTGTTATCATGATTTCAGAGGGGTTTTTTTTGGTATGATTTGATCACTTTATAGGTCTAATACATAAGCTATGTTCTTATTGTACCTTATGACTATTGCTTGTACATTCCATTATGCGATCACAATAAAGTTATGAAGCGAAATTTAAACATTGCTTTTCCTGTCATCAGGGGGCATCAGAAAGGAGTAGAGAGTTCTTAAAAAGGCGATGTTTCAAAGTCTGGATCAGGCTCAAATTCCTACACCCAGGACGGATTGACAAGCAGTTTTCACAAACAGGCGGCCCAGGCCAACCCGGCATCTAAGTTCAAACCCAATGAATCATTCAATTCTCTTAACACTACATCAGTAGGGTGGAATGCACCACCAAAGTCCAAGAAGTTACAGTCTTGTGTTGGTACAACTCGGGTAAACTATGTAATTTCTGTCCTAGACGCCGCTACAGCCATGCATACAGTCAATGCAGAGGGAAGCACCTTAGAGTCAATTGCAGGAAATAATTACCTATATTCTTTAGGGCACACCCTCATTATACTTTGGGCTCTTAAGAAGCACCTGACAAGCTACTAACATGCACAACTCTTCTTTTAAAGAAGGTTTTTACCTTCAGTATTTTGGTCCTTTGGGTGGTTTAAGCAAAATCTCTGAGGTCTGTTTAACCAGGTTGGTTGCTGGTCCGAACCCCTCCTTGTTTATAATTCTTCAGGTCTCCCCTATGAACTTTGTTCCAAAAATGATGGATATAGGACGCTCATACACGTACTCAAGGAGAGTACAGAGTTTAAACACTCCTATGGTTTTAGTCATTATCAACTCAAGTGAAATAGAAACAATCTACTTTGATTCTGATTACTCTACCATATTCGCTTTATATCAAAATACAGTTTTATATATTTCAACTGAAAGTCAGTGTTCCTGCCTCACATAGCCAAGACGAAAAAGATAATGTTGGGCATTTTACAACTCCTCTCGGTCAGAAACGTGGAAATCTACCTGACATAGTGAGTATTCACGTTTGTTCAAATCATTGTCTCGAAGGTAGGGTGGATCCACAATAGGGTATCAAAGTTTTACATGCAAATATATAGGAAAATATTTTTAAAACTCCTTCTCAAGAACAACAGGACATATATCAATGTTAGTCATATTGACAGGGAAGCATCTCTAGGTAGTGCAAATTAAAGTTTGTTCAAATTGCCCCCCCCCTCCCGAAGTTGTGTTCGACGACAATCGAAGATGAAAGTTTTGGACATTGATATGAACAAATCTTCAGATAAATCAAGTTCAATTTTTGTTCAATTTGGGGGCACAGGGAAAGGGGTTTGCACTATAAAATCACGGGCATGTCATCAATCTCTACCCAGAGTTATCGGTCCTTATACTCACAAATTTAGAGCAAGGAACGACAACTCTGGGTAGAGATTGGCATGCCATATCCAATACACCCTTGAAATTGGATTTACCTATAATCCTCTGCAAATAGCTCAGTAAGGTTCGAACAATAACGGCCGGGTCATTCCCAACAGAGCCGACATGTCACATGGACAGGTACACCGTCACATTTAATAATACCTGCATTCGTTCAAGAAATTGCACTTTAGTTAGAAAACTTACGACTTGGGCACGAACAGCTGACCGTTGTAAGTATTTTTCAAAACTAGATTTGGAGTACATTTTGTGGTTAAATAAGAGACATATGCATAAACAGAGACTAGCAACTTCCCCAAGTCTCGTATTATGTTACGGTTCCGTCTTTCGGTACAAATGCACGCACTGTTTACGTTACGTATATCATCTCAAGAATGAAAGATATCAAGTCAAAACCTATCAGGAAAACCTTCAAAATACAATATTTTCAGAAAACAGTTCAATTCAAAGTAAATGAAAGTGATGTTTCAAAAGTCGACACATGACCCAAACTCGGCAAAATCGGCGATATTTCAGCGAAAGTTAGGGTTTGCCAAATTTTGTGAATAACAGATTTATTGAACATCAAATTCAAACCTTGTTACATTCGATTCCAATTCAAGATAGAAGTGAAATCAACTTAAATCAATATCAAACCAATATTTAATAACTAACAACTCATAGGTGGGGCCGTCACATATTTCAAGCGGTAAACATGACGCCGTAAGACTTGCTTATTTTTGTTATATTTATGTCTGTGGTAAAATAAAGAGTGTTTTAACTTTCATTTCGCAATATTACCTTTACTGTCATTCATTGGAACCTCTAATTGTATGTGTTCTCAGGTGTGACATTAAGGTTTCCTATCGATATTTTTGGCATTGTTTTTGTAACTTTTTGTTATGTACTACCCGTAGAAAAGGGGTAATTAATCTGTGCTTGATTTCATTTTTAAACTAACCATTAGGGGTTCTAAGACAGAGCAGTATGATAAAGGTTCGATTGTTCATATTGGGCTTAGTAATGACACCACTACCTTATTTCAAACATTGCAGCAATATCTACATAGTAGACCAAGATAACCTGGCCCATTATTGCTTCACTTAAATGGCAAGCCTCTCACTTCATATCAGTTTACTTCAATATTGCACAAAACCTTGCAGTTTATTCAAGTTGACACATCCACATTCAAGTCTCATTCATTTCAAATTTGAGGGGGGGGGGGGGCAACATATATGCACCTCTTAGGGATTTCAGAAGAAGATATTAAAATCAAGGGTAGGTAGAAGTCTAGTGCTGTCAATTCTTACATTTGGGTATGATCTTTCATAATTTCCAAATG
This sequence comes from Ostrea edulis, assembly GCF_947568905.1. Lineage (NCBI taxonomy): Eukaryota > Metazoa > Mollusca > Bivalvia > Ostreida > Ostreidae > Ostrea > Ostrea edulis. The sequence continues at coordinate 87,596,375 of NC_079164.1, read as the reverse complement.
CTTGCGACATTATACTGGTTATTGACAGTATGCTACGTTTGAGGTTCCCATAAAACTGTCTGGATAATTGGAGCATCCTTGATATATCATGCATTCAGTCACACTAAGATCTATTTTGGTAATCAGCACCTGAACCTTCTATCTAGGTACATTTCCATCAGATGGTTTGGCCAGAGGGGCATGACATGGCAACATATGGCACCTAATATTCAAGGGTTAGTTGATCAGTTTGACCGTTTGGATGTTATAATGTTGCATTGTGGTGGCAACAGCATTGGTACAATGTCTCTGAGACAGTTGCAAAGATTCATGAAACTAACCATTTACAACCTGTATCAATTGTTACCTAATTGCAGATTTATTTGGTCTGAAATTTTGCCACGCACTTATTATTGTCACATGTTCTCTTCAACTTCTGCAGAAAAGTCCCGCAAGAGAATAAACAGTGCGATGAGTGCATTCATAATTCAAAGGGGAAGAGGTTATATTTTATACCCAGATCTTAAGTATTGTTCTCCTGTTTTGTATTGAAATGGGGTTCATCTAACTGATATTGGTCAGGTTATATTCTTGAATGCCATTCAAGGGGATCTTTACACTATTCTCAGGAAGGTGCACAACACTTTCCACAGCGAACAGTTGGTTAAGGCCAGTTGATTAGATAATATGACAGTTTGTCATGGTATTAGCCAAAATTTGCCGCATGTGGCGGATGTCTCCGGACACCTTGCTCCAAAGCAGGTACTCGTCGACATATGGCCGAATTTTGATCTTTGAAGTCCGCCCTAGATTCCTGTTGTTTTCCAGGGTCCGGAGCCAATAATTGGGCTTTTGTCATTTTCTCATTTTCATTGAACTTGATGCACCATACACTATTGAGAAAGTCGGTGTAGATCATTGTCATTGTATATCATTGTCATTGTGGAAAATGGTCATTGTGTGACTAAACAATTCTATGCATAATGTTACATCAATTGCATTGTTTAAACACTTGTTTACCCTGATATTGTTCATACCATTGTTCAGTCAATCATTTGGTTTATATATAAAGCCATGACAAACACTGCCAAACAGTCTTATAGTGATTTATTGTGTCGACATAATTAGAGTTAACACCTTACGAGTTAACTCCCGTTATGGAGACCAGCAAATTCACTGTTACTTGCACTTGTACAACGAACGATAACTCGCACGGGATGCGCGATATTCGGTACCTAGTTCTACCCCATCACCATAGCATGCGCACTACGGGTGCTTTCTTTTGGAATCTGTAGCTGCTGCAGAAGACACCCTCCCACCCATCCAAATTTTTGATATTCATTGGTGTTTGCTGTTGCGTGTCTTTCTTTCTCGTTTCAGGTTTTGGTGAACCGCCAGCGTATTATATCTACTTTCATCAACCACAAGCGTCTTGGCTTTATACAGGATGAGCTGTTTTGGTTAACTAGTGAGATTTTATAGTGGACTTGGTCGAATTTTGATCTTTGAAGTCTGCCCTAGATTACTGGTGTTTTTCGGGTTCCGGGGCCAATAATTGGGCTTTTGTCATTTTCTCATTTTCATTGAACTTGCTACGCCATACACTATTGAGAAAGTCGGTGTAGATCATTGTCATTGTATATCATTGTCATTGTGGAAAATAGTTATTGTGTGACTAACCAATTCTATGCATAATGTTACATCCAGTTCATTGTTTAAACACTTGTTTACCCTAATATTGTTCATACAATCATTTAATTTATATATAAAGCCATGACAAACACTGCCAAACAGTCTTATTGTGATTTATTGTGTCGACATAAATATTTTTCTATGAGTACTCTCAGTCCTTTGATGATTTTCCTTAGTGGCTGCTAGCTTCTATATGCTTATTGGCTGCTGGTTAGTGTCTGGTAGCTTCAGCCTGGTTTAGTCTCAGCGCAGGTGGTGTCATCTACATACTTGACATTTGGGATATTTGTCTGGAGATCCGCTACCATATGTATAAATAGATCTAGTCCACACATATTTCCTAGTAGTACTCCTCCGTTGATTTTAGTCATTTCAGATTTAGAGTTGATGATTTTCATATGACGGTTAGATAGAGGATCTCTTTTCTAACTTCCCCAATAACTTGATGTGGTCAATGTGATCAAAGGCTTTTCTAAAATCGATGAGTAAAAGACGAAATGTTGTCTTTAGTGGCTTAGTACATCGGTTTTAAAAGAGTAGTGTATGGGTGGTCGGGGTTTACTCATTGCACTTTACTGGTTTTGATCAATGTTGGGACATGCTGATCTTAGATGTTTCCATAAATATGGGGGTGAGTGCAATCGGTCACAGATCCCATTAGGGTTGGTTACTGATGTAAGCTTTGATATCGGTAACTAATCAGACTTGTTCTAAACTTCCGGGACGAAGCTTTCTGGGAACTATTGAATATAGCACATGCTGGCTTAACTTTGATGTAGACTCTAACAGGCTCTAATCAGCATCGCGTTTCCAAAGGGGGAGGCAGCCAGAAAAAAATAATTCGACAAGCAAAAATTAATAAAAAAACAAATTACTTCCATGCTTGTTAGCATACCACAACTTGGTTTTCATGGTCTTATGCGAAGAATGGACAGCCAATTGTATCATTTTACATGGAAGGTACGTAAAATACGTCACAAAAAGTTGGAGAAGACCCCTTCCTCCATTAGTTCTCTGTGTCTGTCTTAAACTATCTAGCTCTCTTAACGTCCGTAACCTCTAAACTATCTAGCACTCTTAACGTCCGTAACCTCTAAACTATCTAGCTCTCTTAACGTCCATAACCTCTAAACTATCTAGCTCTCTTAACGTCCGTAACCTCTAAACTATCTAGCTCTCTTAACGTCCGTAACCTCTAAACTATCTAGCACTCTTAACGTCCGTAACCTCTAAACTATCTAGCACTCTTAACGTCCATAACCTCTAAACTATCTAGCACTCTTAACGTCCGTAACCTCTAAACTTTCTAGCACTCTTAACGTCCGTAACCTCTAAACTATCTAGCACTCTTAACGTCCGTAACCTCTAAACTATCTAGCACTCTTAACGTCCGTAACCTCTAAACTTTCTAGCACTCTTAACGTCCATAACCTCTAAACTATCTAGCACTCTTAACGTCCGTAACCTCTAAACTATCTAGCTCTCTTAACGTCCGTAACCTCTAAACTATCTAGCACTCTTAACGTCCGTAACCTCTAAACTATCTAGCTCTCTTAACGTCCGTAACCTCTAAACTATGTAGCTCTCTTAACGTCCGTAACCTCTAAACTATCTAGCTCTCTTAACGTCCGTAACCTCTAAACTATGTAGCTCTCTTAACGTCCGTAACCTCTAAACTATCTAGCACTCTTAACGTCCGTAACCTCTAAACTATCTAGCACTCTTAACGTCCGTAACCTCTAAACTATCTAGCTCTCTTAACGTCCGTAACCTCTAAACTATGTAGCTCTCTTAACGTCCGTAACCTCTAAACTATCTAGCTCTCTTAACGTCCGTAACCTCTAAACTATCTAGTACTAGTACTTTAACGGGCTTGTATAATAGTACATGTACTTATAACGAACTATCCTCAAACCTAATTAGTACTTATCAATTCCCCCAGCGCAGGAGAACTACACAAAGATATTTGAATGCATTTTTCGGTACAAAATCTTGAACAATATTGAACACAAAATTCGCTGGCTGAAAATATTCAAATAAAGGTATGGCGTACTACAAGTTGTTTAATTTTGAATACTGATATTTTTGCTAGGTTTAAAATTCCAATTTCCATTTTTTCTTTTATTTAACGGTGCATATTTTTCATGCATTCCGGAAAACTCTTTAAGAACAAAATTCCTCGTATATAGTTTGAAGTTATCACAAAAGGAATTCTTTATCAAAATTTTGATGCGCTCGTTTTTCAAGTACTGCTCTTTCAAGTGATTTGGCCTTTGCAAGAACGTTCATTAATTTCTATTCGTTTTGAATTCGAATATCGATTATGAATGATAAATCTGTCGGGTTACATGGGCACGTTTATACCTCTGACATGAACAAAATCCCTCTGTCACAACGAGACTTCAGGGGATCCTGGCGATCTGGTCAGTAAAGACATGCGTGCTCGTGACGGACGGTACACAATCTAAAAGCAAAAATAACGACCAAGCGTATGGTGTCCTGGCGTTTAAGCCTGCGAATTGACCGGGAATACGTACGTCATGACATTCCCTTGCAACCTAAGACCTGATCAGTTGCTCACTGACCATGTGAATGATCTGTTAGATTAAATCAGAATATAATAATGATATCTCGCACAGTGCATTGTGTAAACAAGTGGCCAGTGTGTTTCTTATGGAGCCTATTAAAGACATTTTTGTGCTTGATCTTTATTGTAAACTCGTTCAGACTTTTCCCCTGCTTTAATCATTACAAATGAATTACAATGTACTTTTACAGAATTAAAGTAAAAGAAGCTTAATGATTCTTGGAGTATTTATAAAGCATTACAGAAAACAAATTTTATACCAAGAGTTGGAATTAATGTAAATGTGGGTGTACATGTAAATATAAAGAAAATTACATTTAATCGGTAGTTGTGTACTTGATTGATTGATTGTTTTGATGTTTTTCGCCACATTCAGCAATTTTTCAGTTATAAAGTGGCGCCCAGTTTTTGCTGGTGGAAGAGAACCCAGATACAATGTAACTGGGAAGCGACCACCGACCTTCCGAAAGTAAACTGGGAAACTTTCTCACTTACCGGCGCAAGCGGGATTCGAACCCGCGCCGACCAGAGGTGAGAGGCCGTGTGATTATGAGCGCGATGCTCTAACCACGGAGGCAACTTTTATCAGGGCAAGGTAGAATACAAACCCTAACCCACTTCCCCCCCCCCCCCCCCACCACCACATTTTGTCAAAACAGACTTAAACCTGTGAAATATAGTAAAAATTGTTTCAAGATGCATATAGGCAGAAATATATAATCACGATCAGTAATGTAAGTGACTAACGCCACAAGGTTGTCTTAGATTTGAGCAAATTAGGATTTCAAAAGAAAATGGCATATTTGAAAAATAATTATACCTATATGTTCCTCTGGAAATATAAAACATATCTTTGCCCATGTACTAGTACATGTATACATTGAAATAGCAGCTCATGCTGGTGAACAAACTATGTAACCTTGAGATATTGGCAAACGTGTGCTTTATATTTTCTGAAGCAATATTGTGCCGTTACCTATTTTCGATAGTATCCTAATTTCGATAGGTTTTTATTTTTAACGATCATTCGGAAATCGTGACGTCATTTTTCAGAACTTTTTCCTCATAATCAGCGTCAGTAGCAACAAGTGTCAGATAGCCGAAAATATCAAGAATTTTGCCTTTCAGAGAGGTAAGACTACAATTCTGTATGCATAGGTTCAGAAAACGCCATGTTTCCTTAATGCAAAAAAATTCACATTAAAAACCCAACCATTTTTCGTTGAAAACAACGCCTAATTGAGGTATGCTGTCGTCTGATGATCAACTCAACGTTTTGTTCTAAAAATAGATAAGCCTCACTTTGGGCAAACTCTCGCTTCAAAATAAAAACTATGGAAGCGCGTTATAGTCATATTACCATACATTTTGAAAAAAGTATCTTTGCTTTAAAATTTGTTTTTATTGATACGTTGTTTATTTGTTTGCAGATATTAATTCATTGTTTATTTGTTTATAGATATTTTCCGTCCAGAGAGGAACTTACAAGAATTATGGTCCAGAAGCATTAGACAATGCATTCCAGGCGGTTAAAGATGGTATGAGTGTCCATGGTGCAGCCAAACGTTTTCAAGTTCCCTTAACAACTTTAAGAGATAGGGTAGACGGACGTATTAGTATTGAGTGTGTCTCGTCAGGACCTCCACCACTGTTTACACAGGAACAGGAATCCTACATGGTAGAGCATGTGAAGACCATGTCAGAGATAGGATATGGATACACTCGGGCAGAAGTGTTGAATCTAGCATCTGATTATGCTGCAGATCTAGGTATCAGAGAAAAGGGTAAAGATTTGACAATGAAGTGGTACTACAACTTCATGAATAGGTGGCCTGAACTTCATGCCGTGAAACCATCAGGATTATCAGAACTTCGGGCAAAAGCTGCGTCGCCAGAATGCATCAAGAAGTACTTTAAAGAACTAGAAACTATCATTGACAGACATGGACTGAGGGATAAACCCCAACATATATTCAATGTTGACGAAAAAGGAATCAATACTGGTGGATCAAAGCCTCCAAACATTATTTCAGCTAAAGGGATGCCAGCACAAGTCGTGACTTCTGAGAGGTCACAAACAATAACTGTACTAGGGTGTGGTAATGCTTTGGGATCCAGTATTCCTCCCTATCTGGTGTTTCCAGGTAAGCGATTGCTACCGGAACTATTAGACGGTGCTACTACTGGCTGTGATGGATCCATGAGTGATACAGGCTATTCTAACATTGACATTTTCAATAGTTATATTAAGAACCACTTCACCAAATATGTCCAGTCGAGGAACCCAGAGCAGCCAATTCTTCTTTTGTATGATGGACACAGAAGCCATACTTCTTTATCTTTAATCCAATGGGCTCGTGAAAATAACATTATTCTTTTTGTATTGCCGCCACACACTAGTCACCTTTTGCAGCCGATGGATGTTGGATGTTTTGGGCCATTTGAGACCTTGTATCAGCAGGAAGCTCACAAATTTATGCGCCAAAGTGTTGGTCGCTCTGTGACAAGATATGATGTGTGCAGGATGGTGTGCAAAGTGTATGATACAGCCCTTAGTCCTCAGAATTTAAGATCAGCCTTCGGGAGAACTGGTATATACCCTCTGAATTCATTAACAATCAGTGAAAACAAGACTCTACCATCTCTTGTATACAAAGGCAAGGCAGACATCATCAATGCTCAAACAACATCTGAAACCACTGATGAGAACATTTCAGCTACAGCCGAAAGTTTTTTAACAAACGTGGGGGAGAAGTTCTATTTGCTGCTGGGAAGGCCAAGAAACCAAGAAGAAATCTGAGTACCATCATTGCTGGGAAAGCCATCACAGAACAAGAAGTGTTTGAAAAAATTCGGGATTACAATGAAAAGTCAACAGAAAAATCTGTCAAAGGGAAGGGAAAGGGAAAGGGAAAATTAATTGAAGAAAAAAGGCAAAATTCACCATCTAATGAGAAAGCAGGTCCTTCAACAGTTTTCACTTCTACATCTGAATCACATCTTTTGCCTGCATTGTCAGATGAGGAATATATAGCAGATGAGGAACGGTGTTGTGTTTGTGACAAACTGGAGCCAGAACAGTTGAAGTTAAAGCCTTACATTGAGTTTGTAAGGTGGGGACAGTGCCATTGTGGACATTGGGTCCACCTTTCTTTCTGTGTCAAGGAAAAGGTGATCAGAAGAGACACACAGATAAAATGTCCCCATTGTGTTTAACATTTTTAACTGTAATACATTGCAAGCAAATTAATTTTACACAATCAATGGAGAGAAAAAAACTTGATAAATTTGTTTAATGTTGTTTTAATCGTTAATTATGAATTCAAAATTATTTTCTGTAATCAAATTGATTAAAAAAATAATCGACAAAAGACTTTATTTCATGTTGTTTTAACACTAACAGCGCGCCATACTTACTATCGAAAATAGGTGACGTCACTCAAAACAACCCTGATCATGGCGGATCTCAAGAAAGTTGAAATGCTACCGGGATTTTGATAGTTTTACGCAAAAAAAACAGTATGTATGTGTTAAATATGGTCAATTGTTCAGAACAGATAGAATTAAGGTGAGAAATAAAACACTGAACATATCAAATTTGTAAAAATTGTATTACACTATCGAAAACCTGTAACGCCAGGATATATGCTTCAAATTTATAAACGTTTGGTCAAAAGTGAATGGATATATTTTGAATGTTTATTAACTTTGTGATCTTCCTGTAAACTTGGAATTAGTTAGAATAATTCTCATTTTGAGATGGACACGGATTTGTGTATTGGTTTTGTCCACACCAACCTCTTCAGGGGGTGGGGGTGGGGGGCATCTACCCTCTGCTTCCATATTCAGTATCTTATGGCTTGGTCTAGATTAAGCATGGCCCGTAGTTCCTTGTGTGGAGGCTAAGCAGCAAATCTCATTTCAATACCCGAAAGTATATAGAGAACCACGGTGGAATAAATGTAAAAAGTAACAAGGCAATAGGGCCACAAAATGTGGGTCAGCCATGACAAATGCCAAACTCAGTCTGAGGCATTTCATTATAGAAAGCTACACAGCAGGTTTTAACACTTCAAGGCAAAACAAAGCGGTGTATTGAAAACAAAAATTGACTGACAGAATGGGAAAACCCAAGAACTGTGTAGCTTCTTTGTGGGTCACTCTGGATCATACTGCAATTTTGATCCATTTCTATCTTTTTTCCAGGAGTTTTGCCCCTTTATTTGGAAATAATTATTATATGGAGAGAACATAATTTGTCCGCCCTACTCCTCCCACAGTTTTCAAGTGAGAGCCTTCTTATTTTGTGGAGTGTTTGGATGGGTATTGAAGATGTGCAAGTGGGATGGATTTTGATTTTCTACAATTTTTGAGAAAATTACAGGTTGTTGAACTTAGTCTATTTTAGAAATTAATATTCTTTGAAGGGTACATAATTTGTCTGCCCAACTCCTCCCACAGTTTTCAAGTGAGGACCTTCTTATTTTGTGGAGTTTTTGTATAGGTATTGAAGATGTGCATCTGGTGAAGGATTTTGATTTTCTTCCTTTTTTGAAAATATTGCAGGTTGTTGAACTTGGTTCATTTTGAGGAAATCTCAATTTTTAAGCTAAGACCCTTTGTTCATATGAAAGTTTATCACAGCCTCATGATGGCTGATACTACCTGAAGCAAAGTTACACAAATTATAGCACAAGAAAAACACCCTATGTAAGCATTTCACAGGCGTATTATGTATCGTTTGCGGTACTATTGTTATTTTCTTTGCTTGTTATATCCTTCTTACATTTTTATATAGAACACTTCGTTGAACTGTTTTAATTTCACCGACGATAAGATGATGTTTTACAAACCTTGTAAATAACTCAGAAAATGATAGTGTCCCTTTTTAAAAAATGGTCAAAGTTGACATTTTGTGGGGAAACATTACACTATAGGTTTGAAATGTTAAGCCATAAGTCGAGATATATAAAACATAGATCATCGTTACATTGTCTTTGAGTATATCTTGTGGTTCTGAATTATATACTTATGTCAACTTTATGACAAACGGAATGTTTTCAACTTTTTCATCGTCAACCTCCCATATATTAATGTAGCAATATTCTGATCTGATCCACAGTGCTTAAACCCAGCTTTTAAGGACGCTTCATCTTTACGAAGATTGAAATAACTTGTAAGGTTTTATCTTTACATAAAATATCTCATTGATCTGTTGCATAAAACACAGATTGTAATGAACTATTAAATTAATACAACCACACTCTCTTATGGATAAGTTCTTTGGACGAGTAGGACATCTCCCAAATCTCTCCGCTATTAATATTGATTGGCAAACCTAAAAAGCAAATAAAAAAAAAATAACACCACAAACTAACAATCCTGTAGTCTGCGGTGTAAATAGTTTTAGTGTAGTTGCTGCTGTGGTAGGTGTATTTATGTGAGGTTTTGTTATATATTGTTATTCTTTATTGATATTGGCCACATTATGTAATTCCTTACGTTTGTCCTGAAGGGACAGGTCGTTCGGAAAATGTGGCAATCTGATTGTTCGTAACGTTGGTTATTTTAGTGTTCTGCATATTTTTTTTGTACTTCACCTCGAATCCACGAAGTGAATCAAACACTTCTAGGTATCGGGTGTTGGTGTATTAAACACTTCTACCTATAGGGTTTTGCTGGAAAAAGTTATGTAAACAGTCGTAGTGATCAATTGTTCTTAAAAGCTGTGTCTACAAACTGATATACCAAACGTTCCGACCGGTAGCTTCCCAATCGAAGACCCGATTCACAATTCGTTGTGTAGTCGTATCTCAAGCATAACGTGTATTCTAAACCTTTATCAGGCATGTCGATCTAAATCTTATAAACCAAAGACAACCATTCAGCAAATATATGTATGTAGTATGAATTGGTGAATATAGCGAACGAAATCGAAGTTTAGAGTTTAGCAGATTTACCAATATACAAGAAAAGCCTTCAGATTTATTATTATTACTTAATGTGGATTCAGTTCAAACTTCCGAGGTAAGCATGATCATTAATTTAGAGATGTTTTATAGCTTTTTATACGCCCGTCTTTAGACGGGACGTATTATGGTATAGCGATGTCTGTACGTCCGTCCGTCCGTCCGTCCGTCCATCTGTCCGTCCGTCCGTTCGGGGTTTTCTCTTTATAATTTCATTTCCCTTTCACATGTCATGCTGAAACTTGCTGTGTAGCTTCTTTGTGGGTCACTCTGGATCATACTGCAATTTTGATCCATTTCTATCTTTTTTCCAGGAGTTTTGCCCCTTTATTTGGAAATAATTATTATATGGAGAGAACATAATTTGTCCGCCCTACTCCTCCCACAGTTTTCAAGTGAGAGCCTTCTTATTTTGTGGAGTGTTTGGATGGGTATTGAAGATGTGCAAGTGGGATGGATTTTGATTTTCTACAATTTTTGAGAAAATTACAGGTTGTTGAACTTAGTCTATTTTAGAAATTAATATTCTTTGAAGGGTACATAATTTGTCTGCCCAACTCCTCCCACAGTTTTCAAGTGAGGACCTTCTTATTTTGTGGAGTTTTTGTATAGGTATTGAAGATGTGCATCTGGTGAAGGATTTTGATTTTCTTCCTTTTTTGAAAATATTGCAGGTTGTTGAACTTGGTTCATTTTGAGGAAATCTCAATTTTTAAGCTAAGACCCTTTGTTCATATGAAAGTTTATCACAGCCTCATGATGGCTGATACTACCTGAAGCAAAGTTACACAAATTATAGCACAAGAAAAACACCCTATGTAAGCATTTCACAGGCGTATTATGTATCGTTTGCGGTACTATTGTTATTTTCTTTGCTTGTTATATCCTTCTTACATTTTTATATAGAACACTTCGTTGAACTGTTTTAATTTCACCGACGATAAGATGATGTTTTACAAACCTTGTAAATAACTCAGAAAATGATAGTGTCCCTTTTTAAAAAATGGTCAAAGTTGACATTTTGTGGGGAAACATTACACTATAGGTTTGAAATGTTAAGCCATAAGTCGAGATATATAAAACATAGATCATCGTTACATTGTCTTTGAGTATATCTTGTGGTTCTGAATTATATACTTATGTCAACTTTATGACAAACGGAATGTTTTCAACTTTTTCATCGTCAACCTCCCATATATTAATGTAGCAATATTCTGATCTGATCCACAGTGCTTAAACCCAGCTTTTAAGGACGCTTCATCTTTACGAAGATTGAAATAACTTGTAAGGTTTTATCTTTACATAAAATATCTCATTGATCTGTTGCATAAAACACAGATTGTAATGAACTATTAAATTAATACAACCACACTCTCTTATGGATAAGTTCTTTGGACGAGTAGGACATCTCCCAAATCTCTCCGCTATTAATATTGATTGGCAAACCTAAAATGCAAAAAAAAAAAAAATAACACCACAAACTAACAATCATGTAGTCTGCGGTGTAAATAGTTTTAGTGTAGTTGCTGCTGTGGTAGGTGTATTTATGTGAGGTTTTGTTATATATTGTTATTCTTTATTGATATTGGCCACATTATGTAATTCCTTACGTTTGTCCTGAAGGGACAGGTCGTTCGGAAAATGTGGCAATCTGATTGTTCGTAACGTTGGTTATTTTAGTGTTCTGCATATTTTTTTTGTACTTCACCTCGAATCCACGAAGTGAATCAAACACTTCTAGGTATCGGGTGTTGGTGTATTAAACACTTCTACCTATAGGGTTTTGCTGGAAAAAGTTATGTAAACAGTCGTAGTGATCAATTGTTCTTAAAAGCTGTGTCTACAAACTGATATACCAAACGTTCCGACCGGTAGCTTCCCAATCGAAGACCCGATTCACAATTCGTTGTGTAGTCGTATCTCAAGCATAACGTGTATTCTAAACCTTTATCAGGCATGTCGATCTAAATCTTATAAACCAAAGACAACCATTCAGCAAATATATGTATGTAGTATGAATTGGTGAATATAGCGAACGAAATCGAAGTTTAGAGTTTAGCAGATTTACCAATATACAAGAAAAGCCTTCAGATTTATTATTATTACTTAATGTGGATTCAGTTCAAACTTCCGAGGTAAGCATGATCATTAATTTAGAGATGTTTTATAGCTTTTTATACGCCCGTCTTTAGACGGGACGTATTATGGTATAGCGATGTCTGTACGTCCGTCCGTCCGTCCGTCCGTCCATCTGTCCGTCCGTCCGTTCGGGGTTTTCTCTTTATAATTTCATTTCCCTTTCACATGTCATGCTGAAACTTGCTGTGTAGCTTCTTTGTGGGTCACTCTGGATCATACTGCAATTTTGATCCATTTCTATCTTTTTTCCAGGAGTTTTGCCCCTTTATTTGGAAATAATTATTATATGGAGAGAACATAAGTTGTCCGCCCTACTCCTCCCACAGTTTTCAAGTGAGAGCCTTCTTATTTTGTGGAGTGTTTGGATGGGTATTGAAGATGTGCAAGTGGGATGGATTTTGATTTTCTACAATTTTTGAGAAAATTACAGGTTGTTGAACTTAGTCTATTTTAGAAATTAATATTCTTTGAAGGGTACATAATTTGTCTGCCCAACTCCTCCCACAGTTTTCAAGTGAGGACCTTCTTATTTTGTGGAGTTTTTGTATAGGTATTGAAGATGTGCATCTGGTGAAGGATTTTGATTTTCTTCCTTTTTTGAAAATATTGCAGGTTGTTGAACTTGGTTCATTTTGAGGAAATCTCAATTTTTAAGCTAAGACCCTTTGTTCATATGAAAGTTTATCACAGCCTCATGATGGCTGATACTACCTGAAGCAAAGTTACACAAATTATAGCACAAGAAAAACACCCTATGTAAGCATTTCACAGGCGTATTATGTATCGTTTGCGGTACTATTGTTATTTTCTTTGCTTGTTATATCCTTCTTACATTTTTATATAGAACACTTCGTTGAACTGTTTTAATTTCACCGACGATAAGATGATGTTTTACAAACCTTGTAAATAACTCAGAAAATGATAGTGTCCCTTTTTAAAAAATGGTCAAAGTTGACATTTTGTGGGGAAACATTACACTATAGGTTTGAAATGTTAAGCCATAAGTCGAGATATATAAAACATAGATCATCGTTACATTGTCTTTGAGTATATCTTGTGGTTCTGAATTATATACTTATGTCAACTTTATGACAAACGGAATGTTTTCAACTTTTTCATCGTCAACCTCCCATATATTAATGTAGCAATATTCTGATCTGATCCACAGTGCTTAAACCCAGCTTTTAAGGACGCTTCATCTTTACGAAGATTGAAATAACTTGTAAGGTTTTATCTTTACATAAAATATCTCATTGATCTGTTGCATAAAACACAGATTGTAATGAACTATTAAATTAATACAACCACACTCTCTTATGGATAAGTTCTTTGGACGAGTAGGACATCTCCCAAATCTCTCCGCTATTAATATTGATTGGCAAACCTAAAAAGCAAATAAAAAAAAAATAACACCACAAACTAACAATCATGTAGTCTGCGGTGTAAATAGTTTTAGTGTAGTTGCTGCTGTGGTAGGTGTATTTATGTGAGGTTTTGTTATATATTGTTATTCTTTATTGATATTGGTCACATTATGTAATTCCTTACGTTTGTCCTGAAGGGACAGGTCGTTCGGAAAATGTGGCAATCTGATTGTTCGTAACGTTGGTTATTTTAGTGTTCTGCATATTTTTTTTGTACTTCACCTCGAATCCACGAAGTGAATCAAACACTTCTAGGTATCGGGTGTTGGTGTATTAAACACTTCTACCTATAGGGTTTTGCTGGAAAAAGTTATGTAAACAGTCGTAGTGATCAATTGTTCTTAAAAGCTGTGTCTACAAACTGATATACCAAACGTTCCGACCGGTAGCTTCCCAATCGAAGACCCGATTCACAATTCGTTGTGTAGTCGTATCTCAAGCATAACGTGTATTCTAAACCTTTATCAGGCATGTCGATCTAAATCTTATAAACCAAAGACAACCATTCAGCAAATATATGTATGTAGTATGAATTGGTGAATATAGCGAACGAAATCGAAGTTTAGAGTTTAGCAGATTTACCAATATACAAGAAAAGCCTTCAGATTTATTATTATTACTTAATGTGGATTCAGTTCAAACTTCCGAGGTAAGCATGATCATTAATTTAGAGATGTTTTATAGCTTTTTATACGCCCGTCTTTAGACGGGACGTATTATGGTATAGCGATGTCTGTACGTCCGTCCGTCCGTCCGTCCGTCCATCTGTCCGTCCGTCCGTTCGGGGTTTTCTCTTTATAATTTCATTTCCCTTTCACATGTCATGCTGAAACTTGCTGTGTAGCTTCTTTGTGGGTCACTCTGGATCATACTGCAATTTTGATCCATTTCTATCTTTTTTCCAGGAGTTTTGCCCCTTTATTTGGAAATAATTATTATATGGAGAGAACATAATTTGTCCGCCCTACTCCTCCCACAGTTTTCAAGTGAGAGCCTTCTTATTTTGTGGAGTGTTTGGATGGGTATTGAAGATGTGCAAGTGGGATGGATTTTGATTTTCTACAATTTTTGAGAAAATTACAGGTTGTTGAACTTAGTCTATTTTAGAAATTAATATTCTTTGAAGGGTACATAATTTGTCTGCCCAACTCCTCCCACAGTTTTCAAGTGAGGACCTTCTTATTTTGTGGAGTTTTTGTATAGGTATTGAAGATGTGCATCTGGTGAAGGATTTTGATTTTCTTCCTTTTTTGAAAATATTGCAGGTTGTTGAACTTGGTTCATTTTGAGGAAATCTCAATTTTTAAGCTAAGCCCCTTTGTTCATATGAAAGTTTATCACAGCCTCATGATGGCTGATACTACCTGAAGCAAAGTTACACAAATTATAGCACAAGAAAAACACCCTATGTAAGCATTTCACAGGCGTATTATGTATCGTTTGCGGTACTATTGTTATTTTCTTTGCTTGTTATATCCTTCTTACATTTTTATATAGAACACTTCGTTGAACTGTTTTAATTTCACCGACGATAAGATGATGTTTTACAAACCTTGTAAATAACTCAGAAAATGATAGTGTCCCTTTTTAAAAAATGGTCAAAGTTGACATTTTGTGGGGAAACATTACACTATAGGTTTGAAATGTTAAGCCATAAGTCGAGATATATAAAACATAGATCATCGTTACATTGTCTTTGAGTATATCTTGTGGTTCTGAATTATATACTTATGTCAACTTTATGACAAACGGAATGTTTTCAACTTTTTCATCGTCAACCTCCCATATATTAATGTAGCAATATTCTGATCTGATCCACAGTGCTTAAACCCAGCTTTTAAGGACGCTTCATCTTTACGAAGATTGAAATAACTTGTAAGGTTTTATCTTTACATAAAATATCTCATTGATCTGTTGCATAAAACACAGATTGTAATGAACTATTAAATTAATACAACCACACTCTCTTATGGATAAGTTCTTTGGACGAGTAGGACATCTCCCAAATCTCTCCGCTATTAATATTGATTGGCAAACCTAAAAAGCAAATAAAAAAAAAATAACACCACAAACTAACAATCCTGTAGTCTGCGGTGTAAATAGTTTTAGTGTAGTTGCTGCTGTGGTAGGTGTATTTATGTGAGGTTTTGTTATATATTGTTATTCTTTATTGATATTGGCCACATTATGTAATTCCTTACGTTTGTCCTGAAGGGACAGGTCGTTCGGAAAATGTGGCAATCTGATTGTTCGTAACGTTGGTTATTTTAGTGTTCTGCATATTTTTTTTGTACATCACCTCGAATCCACGAAGTGAATCAAACACTTCTAGGTATCGGGTGTTGGTGTATTAAACACTTCTACCTATAGGGTTTTGCTGGAAAAAGTTATGTAAACAGTCGTAGTGATCAATTGTTCTTAAAAGCTGTGTCTACAAACTGATATACCAAACGTTCCGACCGGTAGCTTCCCAATCGAAGACCCGATTCACAATTCGTTGTGTAGTCGTATCTCAAGCATAACGTGTATTCTAAACCTTTATCAGGCATGTCGATCTAAATCTTATAAACCAAAGACAACCATTCAGCAAATATATGTATGTAGTATGAATTGGTGAATATAGCGAACGAAATCGAAGTTTAGAGTTTAGCAGATTTACCAATATACAAGAAAAGCCTTCAGATTTATTATTATTACTTAATGTGGATTCAGTTCAAACTTCCGAGGTAAGCATGATCATTAATTTAGAGATGTTTTATAGCTTTTTATACGCCCGTCTTTAGACGGGACGTATTATGGTATAGCGATGTCTGTACGTCCGTCCGTCCGTCCGTCCGTCCATCTGTCCGTCCGTCCGTTCGGGGTTTTCTCTTTATAATTTCATTTCCCTTTCACATGTCATGCTGAAACTTGCTGTGTAGCTTCTTTGTGGGTCACTCTGGATCATACTGCAATTTTGATCCATTTCTATCTTTTTTCCAGGAGTTTTGCCCCTTTATTTGGAAATAATTATTATATGGAGAGAACATAATTTGTCCGCCCTACTCCTCCCACAGTTTTCAAGTGAGAGCCTTCTTATTTTGTGGAGTGTTTGGATGGGTATTGAAGATGTGCAAGTGGGATGGATTTTGATTTTCTACAATTTTTGAGAAAATTACAGGTTGTTGAACTTAGTCTATTTTAGAAATTAATATTCTTTGAAGGGTACATAATTTGTCTGCCCAACTCCTCCCACAGTTTTCAAGTGAGGACCTTCTTATTTTGTGGAGTTTTTGTATAGGTATTGAAGATGTGCATCTGGTGAAGGATTTTGATTTTCTTCCTTTTTTGAAAATATTGCAGGTTGTTGAACTTGGTTCATTTTGAGGAAATCTCAATTTTTAAGCTAAGACCCTTTGTTCATATGAAAGTTTATCACAGCCTCATGATGGCTGATACTACCTGAAGCAAAGTTACACAAATTATAGCACAAGAAAAACACCCTATGTAAGCATTTCACAGGCGTATTATGTATCGTTTGCGGTACTATTGTTATTTTCTTTGCTTGTTATATCCTTCTTACATTTTTATATAGAACACTTCGTTGAACTGTTTTAATTTCACCGACGATAAGATGATGTTTTACAAACCTTGTAAATAACTCAGAAAATGATAGTGTCCCTTTTTAAAAAATGGTCAAAGTTGACATTTTGTGGGGAAACATTACACTATAGGTTTGAAATGTTAAGCCATAAGTCGAGATATATAAAACATAGATCATCGTTACATTGTCTTTGAGTATATCTTGTGGTTCTGAATTATATACTTATGTCAACTTTATGACAAACGGAATGTTTTCAACTTTTTCATCGTCAACCTCCCATATATTAATGTAGCAATATTCTGATCTGATCCACAGTGCTTAAACCCAGCTTTTAAGGACGCTTCATCTTTACGAAGATTGAAATAACTTGTAAGGTTTTATCTTTACATAAAATATCTCATTGATCTGTTGCATAAAACACAGATTGTAATGAACTATTAAATTAATACAACCACACTCTCTTATGGATAAGTTCTTTGGACGAGTAGGACATCTCCCAAATCTCTCCGCTATTAATATTGATTGGCAAACCTAAAAAGCAAATAAAAAAAAAATAACACCACAAACTAACAATCCTGTAGTCTGCGGTGTAAATAGTTTTAGTGTAGTTGCTGCTGTGGTAGGTGTATTTATGTGAGGTTTTGTTATATATTGTTATTCTTTATTGATATTGGCCACATTATGTAATTCCTTACGTTTGTCCTGAAGGGACAGGTCGTTCGGAAAATGTGGCAATCTGATTGTTCGTAACGTTGGTTATTTTAGTGTTCTGCATATTTTTTTTGTACTTCACCTCGAATCCACGAAGTGAATCAAACACTTCTAGGTATCGGGTGTTGGTGTATTAAACACTTCTACCTATAGGGTTTTGCTGGAAAAAGTTATGTAAACAGTCGTAGTGATCAATTGTTCTTAAAAGCTGTGTCTACAAACTGATATACCAAACGTTCCGACCGGTAGCTTCCCAATCGAAGACCCGATTCACAATTCGTTGTGTAGTCGTATCTCAAGCATAACGTGTATTCTAAACCTTTATCAGGCATGTCGATCTAAATCTTATAAACCAAAGACAACCATTCAGCAAATATATGTATGTAGTATGAATTGGTGAATATAGCGAACGAAATCGAAGTTTAGAGTTTAGCAGATTTACCAATATACAAGAAAAGCCTTCAGATTTATTATTATTACTTAATGTGGATTCAGTTCAAACTTCCGAGGTAAGCATGATCATTAATTTAGAGATGTTTTATAGCTTTTTATACGCCCGTCTTTAGACGGGACGTATTATGATATAGCGATGTCTGTACGTCCGTCCGTCCGTCCATCTGTCCGTCCGTCCGTTCGGGGTTTTCTCTTTATAATTTCATTTCCCTTTCACATGTCATGCTGAAACTTGCTGTGTAGCTTCTTTGTGGGTCACTCTGGATCATACTGCAATTTTGATCCATTTCTATCTTTTTTCCAGGAGTTTTGCCCCTTTATTTGGAAATAATTATTATATGGAGAGAACATAATTTGTCCGCCCTACTCCTCCCACAGTTTTCAAGTGAGAGCCTTCTTATTTTGTGGAGTGTTTGGATGGGTATTGAAGATGTGCAAGTGGGATGGATTTTGATTTTCTACAATTTTTGAGAAAATTACAGGTTGTTGAACTTAGTCTATTTTAGAAATTAATATTCTTTGAAGGGTACATAATTTGTCTGCCCAACTCCTCCCACAGTTTTCAAGTGAGGACCTTCTTATTTTGTGGAGTTTTTGTATAGGTATTGAAGATGTGCATCTGGTGAAGGATTTTGATTTTCTTCCTTTTTTGAAAATATTGCAGGTTGTTGAACTTGGTTCATTTTGAGGAAATCTCAATTTTTAAGCTAAGACCCTTTGTTCATATGAAAGTTTATCACAGCCTCATGATGGCTGATACTACCTGAAGCAAAGTTACACAAATTATAGCACAAGAAAAACACCCTATGTAAGCATTTCACAGGCGTATTATGTATCGTTTGCGGTACTATTGTTATTTTCTTTGCTTGTTATATCCTTCTTACATTTTTATATAGAACACTTCGTTGAACTGTTTTAATTTCACCGACGATAAGATGATGTTTTACAAACCTTGTAAATAACTCAGAAAATGATAGTGTCCCTTTTTAAAAAATGGTCAAAGTTGACATTTTGTGGGGAAACATTACACTATAGGTTTGAAATGTTAAGCCATAAGTCGAGATATATAAAACATAGATCATCGTTACATTGTCTTTGAGTATATCTTGTGGTTCTGAATTATATACTTATGTCAACTTTATGACAAACGGAATGTTTTCAACTTTTTCATCGTCAACCTCCCATATATTAATGTAGCAATATTCTGATCTGATCCACAGTGCTTAAACCCAGCTTTTAAGGACGCTTCATCTTTACGAAGATTGAAATAACTTGTAAGGTTTTATCTTTACATAAAATATCTCATTGATCTGTTGCATAAAACACAGATTGTAATGAACTATTAAATTAATACAACCACACTCTCTTATGGATAAGTTCTTTGGACGAGTAGGACATCTCCCAAATCTCTCCGCTATTAATATTGATTGGCAAACCTAAAAAGCAAATAAAAAAAAAATAACACCACAAACTAACAATCATGTAGTCTGCGGTGTAAATAGTTTTAGTGTAGTTGCTGCTGTGGTAGGTGTATTTATGTGAGGTTTTGTTATATATTGTTATTCTTTATTGATATTGGCCACATTATGTAATTCCTTACGTTTGTCCTGAAGGGACAGGTCGTTCGGAAAATGTGGCAATCTGATTGTTCGTAACGTTGGTTATTTTAGTGTTCTGCATATTTTTTTTGTACATCACCTCGAATCCACGAAGTGAATCAAACACTTCTAGGTATCGGGTGTTGGTGTATTAAACACTTCTACCTATAGGGTTTTGCTGGAAAAAGTTATGTAAACAGTCGTAGTGATCAATTGTTCTTAAAAGCTGTGTCTACAAACTGATATACCAAACGTTCCGACCGGTAGCTTCCCAATCGAAGACCCGATTCACAATTCGTTGTGTAGTCGTATCTCAAGCATAACGTGTATTCTAAACCTTTATCAGGCATGTCGATCTAAATCTTATAAACCAAAGACAACCATTCAGCAAATATATGTATGTAGTATGAATTGGTGAATATAGCGAACGAAATCGAAGTTTAGAGTTTAGCAGATTTACCAATATACAAGAAAAGCCTTCAGATTTATTATTATTACTTAATGTGGATTCAGTTCAAACTTCCGAGGTAAGCATGATCATTAATTTAGAGATGTTTTATAGCTTTTTATACGCCCGTCTTTAGACGGGACGTATTATGGTATAGCGATGTCTGTACGTCCGTCCGTCCGTCCGTCCGTCCATCTGTCCGTCCGTCCGTTCGGGGTTTTCTCTTTATAATTTCATTTCCCTTTCACATGTCATGCTGAAACTTGCTGTGTAGCTTCTTTGTGGGTCACTCTGGATCATACTGCAATTTTGATCCATTTCTATCTTTTTTCCAGGAGTTTTGCCCCTTTATTTGGAAATAATTATTATATGGAGAGAACATAATTTGTCCGCCCTACTCCTCCCACAGTTTTCAAGTGAGAGCCTTCTTATTTTGTGGAGTGTTTGGATGGGTATTGAAGATGTGCAAGTGGGATGGATTTTGATTTTCTACAATTTTTGAGAAAATTACAGGTTGTTGAACTTAGTCTATTTTAGAAATTAATATTCTTTGAAGGGTACATAATTTGTCTGCCCAACTCCTCCCACAGTTTTCAAGTGAGGACCTTCTTATTTTGTGGAGTTTTTGTATAGGTATTGAAGATGTGCATCTGGTGAAGGATTTTGATTTTCTTCCTTTTTTGAAAATATTGCAGGTTGTTGAACTTGGTTCATTTTGAGGAAATCTCAATTTTTAAGCTAAGACCCTTTGTTCATATGAAAGTTTATCACAGCCTCATGATGGCTGATACTACCTGAAGCAAAGTTACACAAATTATAGCACAAGAAAAACACCCTATGTAAGCATTTCACAGGCGTATTATGTATCGTTTGCGGTACTATTGTTATTTTCTTTGCTTGTTATATCCTTCTTACATTTTTATATAGAACACTTCGTTGAACTGTTTTAATTTCACCGACGATAAGATGATGTTTTACAAACCTTGTAAATAACTCAGAAAATGATAGTGTCCCTTTTTAAAAAATGGTCAAAGTTGACATTTTGTGGGGAAACATTACACTATAGGTTTGAAATGTTAAGCCATAAGTCGAGATATATAAAACATAGATCATCGTTACATTGTCTTTGAGTATATCTTGTGGTTCTGAATTATATACTTATGTCAACTTTATGACAAACGGAATGTTTTCAACTTTTTCATCGTCAACCTCCCATATATTAATGTAGCAATATTCTGATCTGATCCACAGTGCTTAAACCCAGCTTTTAAGGACGCTTCATCTTTACGAAGATTGAAATAACTTGTAAGGTTTTATCTTTACATAAAATATCTCATTGATCTGTTGCATAAAACACAGATTGTAATGAACTATTAAATTAATACAACCACACTCTCTTATGGATAAGTTCTTTGGACGAGTAGGACATCTCCCAAATCTCTCCGCTATTAATATTGATTGGCAAACCTAAAAAGCAAATAAAAAAAAAATAACACCACAAACTAACAATCATGTAGTCTGCGGTGTAAATAGTTTTAGTGTAGTTGCTGCTGTGGTAGGTGTATTTATGTGAGGTTTTGTTATATATTGTTATTCTTTATTGATATTGGCCACATTATGTAATTCCTTACGTTTGTCCTGAAGGGACAGGTCGTTCGGAAAATGTGGCAATCTGATTGTTCGTAACGTTGGTTATTTTAGTGTTCTGCATATTTTTTTTGTACATCACCTCGAATCCACGAAGTGAATCAAACACTTCTAGGTATCGGGTGTTGGTGTATTAAACACTTCTACCTATAGGGTTTTGCTGGAAAAAGTTATGTAAACAGTCGTAGTGATCAATTGTTCTTAAAAGCTGTGTCTACAAACTGATATACCAAACGTTCCGACCGGTAGCTTCCCAATCGAAGACCCGATTCACAATTCGTTGTGTAGTCGTATCTCAAGCATAACGTGTATTCTAAACCTTTATCAGGCATGTCGATCTAAATCTTATAAACCAAAGACAACCATTCAGCAAATATATGTATGTAGTATGAATTGGTGAATATAGCGAACGAAATCGAAGTTTAGAGTTTAGCAGATTTACCAATATACAAGAAAAGCCTTCAGATTTATTATTATTACTTAATGTGGATTCAGTTCAAACTTCCGAGGTAAGCATGATCATTAATTTAGAGATGTTTTATAGCTTTTTATACGCCCGTCTTTAGACGGGACGTATTATGGTATAGCGATGTCTGTACGTCCGTCCGTCCGTCCGTCCGTCCATCTGTCCGTCCGTCCGTTCGGGGTTTTCTCTTTATAATTTCATTTCCCTTTCACATGTCATGCTGAAACTTGCTGTGTAGCTTCTTTGTGGGTCACTCTGGATCATACTGCAATTTTGATCCATTTCTATCTTTTTTCCAGGAGTTTTGCCCCTTTATTTGGAAATAATTATTATATGGAGAGAACATAATTTGTCCGCCCTACTCCTCCCACAGTTTTCAAGTGAGAGCCTTCTTATTTTGTGGAGTGTTTGGATGGGTATTGAAGATGTGCAAGTGGGATGGATTTTGATTTTCTACAATTTTTGAGAAAATTACAGGTTGTTGAACTTAGTCTATTTTAGAAATTAATATTCTTTGAAGGGTACATAATTTGTCTGCCCAACTCCTCCCACAGTTTTCAAGTGAGGACCTTCTTATTTTGTGGAGTTTTTGTATAGGTATTGAAGATGTGCATCTGGTGAAGGATTTTGATTTTCTTCCTTTTTTGAAAATATTGCAGGTTGTTGAACTTGGTTCATTTTGAGGAAATCTCAATTTTTAAGCTAAGACCCTTTGTTCATATGAAAGTTTATCACAGCCTCATGATGGCTGATACTACCTGAAGCAAAGTTACACAAATTATAGCACAAGAAAAACACCCTATGTAAGCATTTCACAGGCGTATTATGTATCGTTTGCGGTACTATTGTTATTTTCTTTGCTTGTTATATCCTTCTTACATTTTTATATAGAACACTTCGTTGAACTGTTTTAATTTCACCGACGATAAGATGATGTTTTACAAACCTTGTAAATAACTCAGAAAATGATAGTGTCCCTTTTTAAAAAATGGTCAAAGTTGACATTTTGTGGGGAAACATTACACTATAGGTTTGAAATGTTAAGCCATAAGTCGAGATATATAAAACATAGATCATCGTTACATTGTCTTTGAGTATATCTTGTGGTTCTGAATTATATACTTATGTCAACTTTATGACAAACGGAATGTTTTCAACTTTTTCATCGTCAACTTCCCATATATTAATGTAGCAATATTCTGATCTGATCCACAGTGCTTAAACCCAGCTTTTAAGGACGCTTCATCTTTACGAAGATTGAAATAACTTGTAAGGTTTTATCTTTACATAAAATATCTCATTGATCTGTTGCATAAAACACAGATTGTAATGAACT
This sequence comes from Ostrea edulis, assembly GCF_947568905.1. NCBI lineage: Eukaryota > Metazoa > Mollusca > Bivalvia > Ostreida > Ostreidae > Ostrea > Ostrea edulis. The sequence continues at coordinate 87,572,343 of NC_079164.1, read as the reverse complement.
ATTAAATTAATACAACCACACTCTCTTATGGATAAGTTCTTTGGACGAGTAGGACATCTCCCAAATCTCTCCGCTATTAATATTGATTGGCAAACCTAAAAAGCAAATAAAAAAAAAATAACACCACAAACTAACAATCATGTAGTCTGCGGTGTAAATAGTTTTAGTGTAGTTGCTGCTGTGGTAGGTGTATTTATGTGAGGTTTTGTTATATATTGTTATTCTTTATTGATATTGGCCACATTATGTAATTCCTTACGTTTGTCCTGAAGGGACAGGTCGTTCGGAAAATGTGGCAATCTGATTGTTCGTAACGTTGGTTATTTTAGTGTTCTGCATATTTTTTTTGTACTTCACCTCGAATCCACGAAGTGAATCAAACACTTCTAGGTATCGGGTGTTGGTGTATTAAACACTTCTACCTATAGGGTTTTGCTGGAAAAAGTTATGTAAACAGTCGTAGTGATCAATTGTTCTTAAAAGCTGTGTCTACAAACTGATATACCAAACGTTCCGACCGGTAGCTTCCCAATCGAAGACCCGATTCACAATTCGTTGTGTAGTCGTATCTCAAGCATAACGTGTATTCTAAACCTTTATCAGGCATGTCGATCTAAATCTTATAAACCAAAGACAACCATTCAGCAAATATATGTATGTAGTATGAATTGGTGAATATAGCGAACGAAATCGAAGTTTAGAGTTTAGCAGATTTACCAATATACAAGAAAAGCCTTCAGATTTATTATTATTACTTAATGTGGATTCAGTTCAAACTTCCGAGGTAAGCATGATCATTAATTTAGAGATGTTTTATAGCTTTTTATACGCCCGTCTTTAGACGGGACGTATTATGGTATAGCGATGTCTGTACGTCCGTCCGTCCGTCCATCTGTCCGTCCGTCCGTTCGGGGTTTTCTCTTTATAATTTCATTTCCCTTTCACATGTCATGCTGAAACTTGCTGTGTAGCTTCTTTGTGGGTCACTCTGGATCATACTGCAATTTTGATCCATTTCTATCTTTTTTCCAGGAGTTTTGCCCCTTTATTTGGAAATAATTATTATATGGAGAGAACATAATTTGTCCGCCCTACTCCTCCCACAGTTTTCAAGTGAGAGCCTTCTTATTTTGTGGAGTGTTTGGATGGGTATTGAAGATGTGCAAGTGGGATGGATTTTGATTTTCTACAATTTTTGAGAAAATTACAGGTTGTTGAACTTAGTCTATTTTAGAAATTAATATTCTTTGAAGGGTACATAATTTGTCTGCCCAACTCCTCCCACAGTTTTCAAGTGAGGACCTTCTTATTTTGTGGAGTTTTTGTATAGGTATTGAAGATGTGCATCTGGTGAAGGATTTTGATTTTCTTCCTTTTTTGAAAATATTGCAGGTTGTTGAACTTGGTTCATTTTGAGGAAATCTCAATTTTTAAGCTAAGACCCTTTGTTCATATGAAAGTTTATCACAGCCTCATGATGGCTGATACTACCTGAAGCAAAGTTACACAAATTATAGCACAAGAAAAACACCCTATGTAAGCATTTCACAGGCGTATTATGTATCGTTTGCGGTACTATTGTTATTTTCTTTGCTTGTTATATCCTTCTTACATTTTTATATAGAACACTTCGTTGAACTGTTTTAATTTCACCGACGATAAGATGATGTTTTACAAACCTTGTAAATAACTCAGAAAATGATAGTGTCCCTTTTTAAAAAATGGTCAAAGTTGACATTTTGTGGGGAAACATTACACTATAGGTTTGAAATGTTAAGCCATAAGTCGAGATATATAAAACATAGATCATCGTTACATTGTCTTTGAGTATATCTTGTGGTTCTGAATTATATACTTATGTCAACTTTATGACAAACGGAATGTTTTCAACTTTTTCATCGTCAACTTCCCATATATTAATGTAGCAATATTCTGATCTGATCCACAGTGCTTAAACCCAGCTTTTAAGGACGCTTCATCTTTACGAAGATTGAAATAACTTGTAAGGTTTTATCTTTACATAAAATATCTCATTGATCTGTTGCATAAAACACAGATTGTAATGAACTATTAAATTAATACAACCACACTCTCTTATGGATAAGTTCTTTGGACGAGTAGGACATCTCCCAAAGCTCTCCGCTATTAATATTGATTGGCAAACCTAAAAAGCAAAAAACAAAAAAACAAAAACACACAAACTAAAAATCCTGTAGTCTGCGGTGTAAATAGTTTTAGTGTAGTTGCTGCTGTGGTAGGTGTATTTATGTGAGGTTTTGTTATATATTGTTATTCTTTATTGATATTGGCCACATTATGTAATTCCTTACGTTTGTCCTGAAGGGACAGGTCGTTCGGAAAATGTGGCAATCTGATTGTTCGTAACGTTGGTTATTTTAGTGTTCTGCATATTTTTTTGTACTTCACCTCGAATCCACGAAGTGAATCAAACACTTCTAGGTATCGGGTGTTGGTGTATTAAACACTTCTACCTATAGGGTTTTGCTGGAAAAAGTTATGTAAACAGTCGTAGGGATCAAGTGTCCTTAAAAGCTGTGTCTACACACTGATATACCAAACGTTACTAACTTCCCAATCGAAGACCGATTCACAATTCATTGTGTAGTCGTATCTCAAGCATAACGGGTATTCTAAACCTTTATCAGGCATGTCGATTTAGATCTTAAAAACCAAAGATCATCATTCAGCAAATATATGTGTGTAGTATGAATTGGTGAATATAGTGAACGAAATCGAAGTTTAGAGTTTAGCAGATTTACCAATATACAAGAAAAGCCTTCAGATTTATTATGATTGCTTAATGTGGATTCAGTTCAAACTTCCGAGGTAAGCATGATCATTAATTTAGAGATGTTTTATAGCTTTTTATACGTCCGTCTTTAGACGGGGCGTATTATGGTACAGCGATGTTTGTACGTCCGTCCGTCCGTCCATCTGTCCGTCCGTCCGTTCGGGGTTTTCTCTTTATAATTTCATTTCCCTTTCACATGTCATGCTGAAACTTGCTGTGTAGCTTCTTTGTGGGTCACTCTGGATCATACTGCAATTTTGATTCATTTCTACCTTTTTTCCAGGAGTTTTGGCCCTTTATTTGAAAATAATTATTATATGGAGGGTACATAATTTGTCCGCCCTATTCCTCCCACAGTTTTCAAGTGAGAGCCTTCTTATTTTGTGGAGTGTTTGGATGGGTATTGAAGATGTGCATCTGGGATGGATTTTGATTTTCTACAATTTTTGAGAAAATTACAGGTTGTTGAACTTAGTCTATTTAGAAATTAATATTCTTTGAAGGGTACATAATTTGTCTGCCCAACTCCTCCCACAGTTTTCAAGAGAGGACCTTCTTATTTTGTGGAGTTTTTGTATAGGTATTGAAGATGTGCATCTGGTGAAGGATTTTGATTTTCTTCCTTTTTTGAAAATATTGCAGGTTGTTGAACTTGGTTCATTTTGAGGAAATCTCAATTTTTAAGCTAAGACCCTTTGTTCATATGAAAGTTTATCACAGCCTCATGATGGCTTATACTACCTACAACAAAGTTATACAAATTATAGCACAAGAAAAACACCCTATGTAAGCATTTCACGGGCGTATTATGTATCGTTTGCGGTACTATCGTTATTTTCTTTGCTTGTTATATCCTTCTTACAGTTTTATATAGAACACTTCGTTGAACTGTTTTAATTTCACCGACGATAAGATGATGTTTTACAAACCTTGTAAATAACTCAGAAAATGATAGTGTCCCTTTTTAAAAAATGGTCAAAGTTGACATTTTGTGGGGAAACATTACACTATAGGTTTGAAATGTTAAGCCATAAGTCGAGATATATAAAACATAGATCATCGTTACATTGTCTTTGAGTATATCTTGTGGTTCTGAACTATATACTTATGTCAACTTTATGACAAACGGAATGTTTTCAACTTTTTCATCGTCAACCTCCCATATATTAATGTAGCAATATTCTGATCTGATCCACAGTGCTTAAACCCAGCTTTTAAGGACGCTTCATCTTTACGAAGATTGAAATAACTTGTAAGGTTTTATCTTTACATAAAATATCTCATTGATCTGTTGCATAAAACACAGATTGTAATGAACTATTAAATTAATAAATTAATACAACCACACTCTCTTATGGATAAGTTATTTGGACGAGTAGGACATCTCCCAAATCTCTCCGCTATTAATATTGATTGGCAAACCTAAAAAGCAAATAAAAAAAAAAAATAACACCACAAACTAAAAATCCTGTAGTCTGCGGTGTAAATAGTTTTAGTGTAGTTGCTGCTGTGGTAGGTGTATTTATGTGAGGTTTTGTTATATATTGTTATTCTTTATTGATATTGGCCACATTATGTAATTCCTTACGTTTGTCCTGAAGGGACAGGTCGTTCGGAAAATGTGGCAATCTGATTGTTCGTAACGTTGGTTATTTTAGTGTTCTGCATATTTTTTTGTACTTCACCTCGAATCCAGGAAGTGAATCAAACACTTCTAGGTATCGGGTGTTGGTGTATTAAACACTTCTACCTATAAGGTTTTGCTGGAAAAAGTTATGTAAACAGTCGTAGGGATCAAGTGTCCTTAAAAGCTGTGTCTACAAACTGATATACCAAACGTTACTAACTTCCCAATCGAAAACCGATTCACAATTCGTTGTGTAGTGGTATCTCAAGCATAACGTGTATTCTAAACCTTTATCAGGCATGTCGATTTAAATCTTATAAACCAAAGACAATCATTCAGCAAATATATGTGTGTAGTATGAATTGGTGAATATAGCGAACGAAATCGAAGTTTAGAGTTTAGCAGATTTACCAATATACAAGAAAATCCTTCAGATTTATTATGATTGCTTAATGTGGATTCAGTTCAAACTTCCGAGGTAAGCATGATCATTAATTTAGAGATGTTTTATAGCTTTTTATACGCCCGTCTTTAGACGGGACGTATTATGGTACAGCGATGTTTGTACGCCCGTCCGTCCGTCCATCTGTCCGTCCGTCCGTTCGGGGTTTTCTCTTTATAATTTCATTTCCCTTTCACATGTCATGCTGAAACTTGTTGTGTAGCTTCTTTGTGGGTCACTCTGGATCATACTGTAATTTTGATCCATTTCTACCTTTTTTCCAGGAGTTTTGCCCCTTTATTTGGAAATAATTATTATATGGAGAGTACATAATTTGTCCGCCCTACTCCTCCCACAGTTTTCAAGTGAGAGCCTTCTTATTTTGTGGAGTGTTTGGATGGGTATTGAAGATGTGCAAGTGGGATGGATTTTGATTTTCTACAATTTTTGAGAAAATTACAGGTTGTTGAACTTAGTCTATTTTAGAAATTAATATTCTTTGAAGGGTACATAATTTGTCTGCCCAACTCCTCCCACAGTTTTCAAGTGAGGACCTTCTTATTTTGTGGAGTTTTTGTATAGGTACCGAAGATGTGCATCTGGTGAAGGATTTTGATTTTCTTCTTTTTTTTGAAAAAATTGCAGGTTGTTGAACATGGTTCATTTTGAGGAAATCTCAATTTTTAAGCTAAGACCCTTTGTTCATATGAAAGTTTATCACAGCCTCATGATGGCTGATACTACCTGAAGCAAAGTTATACAAATTATAGCACAAGAAAAACACCCTATGTAAGCATTTCACGGGCGTATTATGTATCGTTTGCGGTACTATTGTTATTTTCTTTGCTTGTTATATCCTTCTTACATTTTTATATAGAACACTTCGTTGAACTGTTTTAATTTCACCGACGATAAGATGATGTTTTACAAACCTTGTAAATAACTCAGAAAATGATAGTGTCCCTTTTTAAAAACTGGTCAAAGTTGACATTTTGTGGGGAAACATTACACTATAGGTTTGAAATGTTAAGCCATAAGTCGAGATATATAAAACATAGATCATCGTTACATTGTCTTTGAGTATATCTTGTGTTTCTGAACTATATACTTATGTCAACTTGATGACAAACGGAATGTTTTCAACTTCTTTATCGTCAACCTCCCATATATTAACGTAGCAATATCCTGATCTGATCCACGGTGTTTACCCTCAGCTTTTAAGGACGCTTCATCCTAAAGAAGATTGAAATAATTTGTAAGGTTTATCTTTACATAAAACATCTCATTGATCTGTTTCATAAAGCACAGATTGTAATGAACTATTAAATGAATACAACCGCCCTTCTCTTATGGATCAGCTCTTTGGACGAGTAGGACATCTCCTAAATCACTCCGTCATTAACATTGATTGGCAAACCGAAAAAGCAAAACAAAAACGAAAAAACCCACCAAAACATGCAGTCCGCAGTGTAAATACATTTCTAGCTTTAGTGTAGTAGCAATGGTAGGTGTATTTATGTGAGGTTTTGTTATATATTGTTATTCTTTATTGATATTGGCCACATTATGTAATTCCTTACGTTTGTCCTGAAGGGACAGGTCGTTCGGAAAATATGTCAATCTGGTTGTTGATAACGTTGGTTATTTTAGTGTTTTGCGTATTTTTGTTGTACTTGACCTCCAATCCACGAAGTGTATCCAACACTTCTAAGTATCGGTTGTTGCTGGAAAAGCTTCTGTAAATTGTCGTAGGGATCAAGTGTCCTTAAAAGTTGTGTCTAAACACTGATATACGGAACGTTTTGAACTTCGCGATCGAAGACAGATTCACATTTACTCGTATCTCATATATCACTGGCATTTTAAAACCTTAGCAGACATGTCCTTTAAAACCTTGTAAGCCAAAGACAATGATTCAGCAGATATATGTGTATGCAAGGTGAAGAATGGAGACTATACCGAACGAAATCTAAATTTAGAGTTTAGCAGATTTACCAGTGCATTAAAAAAGCCTTCAGATTTATTATGATTGCTTAATGTCAATTCAGTTCAAACTTGCGAGGTAAGCATGATCATTAATTTGGAGATGTTTTACAGCTTTTTATTTTCTTTGCTTATTATTTCTTTTTACATTTTTGTATTAAACACTTCGTTGATCTATTTTCATTTCACCAATGATAAGATGATGTTTCACAAACATTGTATATAACCCAGAAAATAATGTCGATTTTAAAAAATGGTCAAAGATGATATTTTGTGGGGAAAGAATACACTATAAGTTTGAAATGTTAAGCCATAAGTCGAGATATATACAACATAACGTTACACTGTCTTTGAGTATAGCTTGTGGTTCTCAACTATATACTTATGTCAACTTTATGACAAACGGAATGTTTTCAACTTCTTCATCGTCAACCTCCCATATGCTAACGTAGCAATATTCTGATCTGATCCACAGTGTGTAAACTCAGCTTTTAAGGAGGTTTCATCCTTACGAAGATTGAAATAACTTGTAAGGTTTTATCTTTACAGAAAACATCTCATTGATCTGTTTCATAAAACACAGATTGTAATGGACTATTAAATGAATATAACCGCCCTTCTCTTATGGATCAGCTCTTTGCACGAGTAGGACATCTCCTAAATCGTTCCGCTATTAACATTGATTGGCAAACCTAAGAAGCAAAAAAAACAAACAAAACCCCCCCCGAAAAACAAACAAACATGCAGTCTGCGGTGTAAATATGTTTGTAGATTTAGTGTAGTTGTAGTGGTAGGTGTATTTAAGTGGAGTTGCTCTTGTATTGTTGTTATTCGCTATTAATATTTGACACATTATGTAATTAATTCGTTTGTCCTGAAGAGCCCGGTTGTCCCGAACAATTTGCAATCGGGTTGTTCGTGTTTTTGGTATTTTAATTTTTTGCAAATTTTTTATACCTGACTTTCATAGCAGGAAGTGTATCCAACACTTCTAGGTATCGGGTGTTGTTGGAAAAAGTCAATCGTCGTGAAGTTCAGGTGTTTTTAAAAGCTGTGTTTAAACACTCATTTACCTAACGATCTGAAATTCCCGACCAAAGACCGATTCACAATTATATTCATTATATATCCCTACCTGAAGTGTCATTGGCATTCTAAAACTTTATCAGGCTTGTCGATCTAAATTGTGTGAGCCAAGAGCAATGATTTAGCAGATATCTGTGTGCACTATGAAAAGGTGAAGAGAGCGAACGAAATCCATATTTCTCTATGCCTCTGCTGGTGAACTGTTAGTCCCCAAGGGTCTCTACAGCCCAGTATCTAAGTACTTCGTTACTAGTTTGAAAATACGGATGTACATTTAATTTGAGGGATAAAATTTAGAAATTCATTTCAAAATTAAGGATTATCTCCCTCATGCATAGCCCTGATCCTTAGATGAATTTGACTCCCGTCTTTGGCACTCTTTTATTCTATTTAGTTCTTACAGGTTTATTGTTAGGCTATAATTCGAATTACGAGCAGTGAAAGAACGTATATCGGATGACAAGCATAATTGGGGATAGACTCCCCACCAGCAGAGATACAAGCTCGATAGTTAAATGAAAGGTGAAGATAACGAACAGTGAAAGAACATATATTGAGCGACAAGTGTCCTCGGGGACAGACTTCTCTATCGTCAGTTTCCCATATATTCATGTAGCAGTATTTCATTATCAGCTGCATATGGTGATTGTATATCTCATCTGATTCTATACGCAAAAGATTGTTGTGCGTATGATCAGTTTTTAAATTGAGGCAGGCTATTGATAAACAAGTTGATGTTACAGGGATTTCAACAGTTTCGTTTAAAGTAAGCATTTCCCAAAATATATGGTCATGATAATGATATAGTTTGCCAATACAACCTGTTATTGGGTCACATACTGTCTGACTTGTTTCATACCAATTGTTAGGCCGTTCTTGGCACACTGATTTTGAGTATGAATCACTTCCGTTTACCTGATCAAGATATGGGGCTCACGGCGGATGTGACCGGTCAAAAGATGGTTATTGCTCTTCCTAGGCACATGATCCCACCTCTAGTATATTCTGTACACAGTTTAGAACGAAAACAGTTTACTACGAACTCATACCAATATCTGCGGAGCATAAACACCAATATACCTCGAATAGAAGCTTGAAGCTATATGTTTTCGAAAACTTCACTAAATAGCAGGACAAGTGGGCTTTTTCTCAATTGTACTTCTCGGACAAAACAATGGAACGAAATACTTCTCTATTTCATATGTATGAATTGAGACGTCTGGATTGCAATCTACGTTACATGTTCTCCCTGTTTCTGACTTTCTCGTTTATACACATTTCGAGACTTTGGTTTTAAGTGCATTTCTGTGTAGCTAACGTTTTGATCAATGCAAAGTTCTGTTATATTTTACAGCTTTTTATCGAAACTTTGGAGGAAATTTACTGCTAATTAATTCTGCACAACCTTCAATTGTTTCCCTTTACTAGGATAACTTACTCCTCCTAGGCACCTGATTCCATCTCTGGTATATCCAGGGGTCAGTGTTTGTTCAACTCTAGTATGTATTGTTTATAGGACTTAAGAGATTGATCACTGCTCGTTATCTTCACCTTCCATTGAGAAGAAACCGAATATAATCATATCGCGAATTATAATATTTTCACAACGAACATCGTTTGTATGTCAAGCAGTCAATTTCTGTATGTATATTTGAAAGGAATAGTACAAGAATTTCTAGAACAAATTTCTATGCTAACAACTTTGTGTAATGATTCCTTTATAACTTTACATTCCTATTACACCAATTCTAATTGACTTCAACTTCCAAGACTTTATCAAAAATATGTCTTTGTCAATTTAGAATCTCGTTAAGGCAACCTCTTTTATGTTAATCAGAAAATGTCCATAAGTTTTGCATATGTACAATTATAATAGAAAAATAACCGTATCTCTAGACTACATTTCTATTTTAACAACTTTGAGGAAGAATTCCACTTACATTTATAGTGTGTTGCATCAATTTAAATGATCGTCAACTTTTGAAGATTAATGAAAAAACGTTTAGTAAAATGTTATGCGATGTCCTTCCCTTTTAAACAGAAAATTGTTCTTCGTTGATCACTGACTTCATGATCTTGCATATCCAGATAAAATATCAAGACTTTCGGGATGTAAAACTTATACGGTACCAATTTTGATGCACCAGAGGCGCATTTCGACAAATAATGTCTCTTCAGTGATGCTCAAGCTGAAATTTTGGAATATCGAAATGACAATAAACTTGTAAGAGCTAAAAGGAAAACTAAAGTGGGAAAAATGGAGCCAAATTTGTCCAAGGATCAGAGCTATGCATGAGGGAGATATAATCCTTAATTTTGAAATGAATTTCTAAATTTTACATCCCAGCAATTAAATATACATCTGTATTTTCAAGCTAGTAACGAAGTACTTAGGTACTGGGCTGTAGAGACTCTCGGGGACTAACAGTCCACCAGCAGAGGCATCGATCCAGCTTTCTGGCTCTGGCTATCTGTATATTGATTTCAGTACGTGTCCGTATTCTTTCCTACATGTATTATATGGTAAAGGGAATCTTTCTCATTCTAGGTATGATATGAGGGCATCCACATTACGTGCAGATACGTTTGTCACAAAGATTGTAGCCGTTTGGCAAACAGTCATTATTTTTTTAATCATTCTTGGCAAGGTAAGGACAAGGAAATTATCGATGTGTGGTTTTAAAAATGGCAATTGATATACATACTTAAACATCAACATAATGCTGGGATTTTAGGTTTTCTATATGTACCTTCAAAAATTCATTAATTAATGCGATGGAGATGGCCTTGAAAATGGAAAGATACATGAAATGTAAAGCAGAAAATGATAACGTTTACAGTTATTCAAATGCCTGTAAATAAATAAATATGTTCATAATATTAATTGATGTGTAGACTGGTAAAGGTATGGAGACATGTCCAACTGTCCAACAAACAGCAAGGCGAGTACAGAGGTGTCCAATGAATGAAATTGAATGGGAGAGCGCTGCAACGTACAAGACATGTGGAGAGTTGCATCGCACCTGTACATTTCCCACACATTTTAAATACCACTGTGCTCTGAATGTGTTTTTGAACGAAACATGGGAAGTGTGCGCTCCAGAGAGATATATGCTGGGTAAATATAAACTGAACAATTCCACATAGAATGATTGCACATACTTTTTAAAAAGGGTATAGCATTGCGTATATCAAAACAGGTTCATGTTAGTTTTTTGGAAAAATTTGTCCAAAATGTAAATTTATTAAGGTCTTCCGTAACAACGGAAGACCTACTGATTGTGCTGGTTAAGATTATTATGTTCCCCAAACAAAGTTTGGGAACATATTGTTTTTACTCTGTTTCTTATTAAGGTCTTCCGTCTCAACGGAAGACCTTATAGTGATTCTTATGTTTCTTTTCCTCTATTATCATTAAGGTCTTCCGTTACCAACGGAAGACCTTCTAGTGATTGTACTGTTTTTAAGGTCTTCCGTTTCCAACGGAAGACCTTCTAGTGATTCTACTGTTTATTATTATTATTATTATTATGTTCCCCAAACAAAGTTTGGGAACATATTGTTTTTACTCTGTTTCTTATTATTAGGGTCTTCCGTCTTCAGCGGAAGACCCTTCTATTATTCTATTGTTGATTTTTCACTTTTCTTATTAAGGTCTTCCGTCTCCTGCGGAAGACCTTACTATTATTGTTCGCGTTCTTCTTCTTCATTATTATTATTATTATTATTTTCCTTGGTAGTACACGCGTTTTTCTCAGCCATTTCTCGATCGATTTTCACGAAATTTTCAGGAAAGATGTCTTTTGGTGACGAGACTTTGCTTGCAAAATTTCGTGCTTGACGTCACTTCCGGTCAGGAGTTATCTCTCTTTTAGTGACTTTTTGAAGGGCCTTGTTGTCCACACATCTCCTCCGTTACTTTTGAAGCTAGAGTCTTGAAATTTCTACACAAGATAGAGTAAACATTTTAGAAGATTTGTGGGGGATTCGATTTTACCGGAGGCGATTTGCCTAAACGCTCGCCTGGACCTGAAAAAATGGATGCCAAAATTTTTCGACGATTTCGGCGATTTTTGACCTTTGATCTCCAATATCTTTTTTCTTGCAAATATTTTGTTAAGACATGTAGAACAAAAGTTGTGCACATTTACGAGATCTTTTGGAAAATATCAAGATTTAGGGGCTAGCCCCTTAAATTAGGGATCTAGAAGGGCTCAAAGTCTAGATCAAATATTTCAAAAATCGTTAATATTTTGGTATAAGTCAAAGAACAAAAAATGTTTATCTTAACAATTCAAATCTATTCATATAAAAATTTAGGTCATATGTTACGTAATAAGGGATTTTAAGGGCCAAAACCATAAATTTTTTACCCCTTGTATCTCGAAAACGACAAATATTTTGAAAAGCAATAAAGAACAAAAGTTGTTCAGAATGATGATCTGAACAATATGCATATTTCGTTTTTACCCTATGTGGCCCCGTTAGGGAGCTACAGTTTGGCCCCTAAAAATTACTTCTAGAAATAACTCGAGAACGGTAAAGAATTTCTAAATACTTGTTGAACAAAAAATGTTTGAAATGTCATGACCTTTCTTACGATATCAAGTAAAAGGGGCTGACCCTTTAAATTAGGGGCCCAGAAGGGTCCAAAGGTTTATGAGAATATCTCAGAAACTATTAATATTTTGTAATAAGTCATTGAAGCGGAAATGTTCATCTAAACGAGCTTGTTCTTATCAAATCAAAAAGTAGGTCATATGTTGCGTAATAAGGGATTTTAAGGGCCAAAATCATAAATAATTGACGCCTCATATCTTGAAAACGACAAATATTTTGAAAAGCATTATTGAACAAAAGTTGTTCAGAATGATAATCTATATCTTTTTTCTTGCAAATATTTTGTTAAGACATGTAGAACAAAAGTTGTGCACATTTACGAGATCTTTTGGAAAATATCAAGATTTAGGGGCTAGCACCTTAAATTAGGGATCTAGAAGGGCTCAAAGTCTAGATCAAATATCTCAAAAATCGTTAATATTTTGGTATAAGTCAAAGAACAAAAAATGTTCATCTCAACAATCCAAATCTATTCATATAAAAATTTAGGTCATATGTTACGTAATAAGGGATTTTAAGGGCCAAAACCATAAATTTTTTACCCCTTGTATCTCGAAAACGACAAATATTTTGAAAAGCAATAAAGAACAAAAGTTGTTCAGAATGATGATCTGAACAATATGCATATTTCGTTTTTACCCTATGTGGCCCCGTTAGGGAGCTACAGTTTGGCCCCTAAAAATTACTTCTAGAAATAACTCGAGAACGGTAAAGAATTTCTAAATACTTGTTGAACAAAAAATGTTTGAAATGTCATGACCTTTCTTACGATATCAAGCAAAAGGGGCTGACCCTTTAAATTAGGGGCCCAGAAGGGTCCAAAGGTTTATGAGAATATCTCAGAAACTATTAATATTTTGTAATAAGTCATTGAAGCGGAAATGTTCATCTAAACGAGCTTGTTCTTATCAAATCAAAAAGTAGGTCATATGTTGCGTAATAAGGGATTTTAAGGGCCAAAATCATAAATAATTGACGCCTCATATCTTGAAAACGACAAATATTTTGAAAAGCATTATTGAACAAAAGTTGTTCAGAATGATAATCTAAACAATATGTACATTTCGTTTTTTCCCTATGTGGCCCCGTTAGGGAGCTTAAGTTTGGCCCCTAAATATTTCTTGTAGAGATAACTCGAGAACGGTAAAGAATTTCTAAATACTTGTTGAGCAAAAAATGTTTAAAATGACAAGGCCTTTCTTACGATATCAAGCAAAACGGGCTGGCCCTTTAAATTAGGGGTTCAGAAGGGTCCAAATGTTTTTGAGAATATCTCAGAAACTATTAATATTTTATAATAAGTTGTAGAAGCGGAAATGTTCATCTCAACGAGCTTGATCTTATCAAATCAAAAAGTAGGTCATATGTTACGTAATTAGAGATTTTAAGGGCCAAAATCGTAAATATTTGACGCCTCATATCTTTAAAACGACATATTTTTTGAAAAGCATTATTGAACAAAAGTTGTTCAATGTGTCATAACCTATCGATCAATATCAAAAAATGGGTCTATGGGCCTCATGGCTCGCCTGTAGAGTCGATTTTTGTCATATGTTACGTAATTTGAGATTTTAAGGGCCAAAATCGTAAATATTTGACGCCTCATATCTTTAAAACGACATATTTTTTGAAAAGCATTATTGAACAAAAGTTGTTCAATGTGTCATAACCTATCGATCAATATCAAAAAATGGGTCTGTGGGCCTCATGGCTCGCCTGTAGAGTCGATTTTTGTCGATATCAGTCGATTTCAAAAACTTGTAACTGGTAAATATTTTGTAAGGACATATTGAACAAAAGTTGTTCAGCTTATCGAGATCTATCGATTGATATCAAGAAATAGGCCTATGGTCCTAATGGCTCGCCTGTAGAGTCGATATTTTGTCAATATCGGTCGATCTCAATAACTTTTTACAGGTAAATATTTTGTAAAGACATATAGAACTAAAGTTGTTGAGTCTATAGAGGGCTAACAAATGACATCAAGAAATAGGCCCGCGGGCCTTATGGCTCGCCTGGAGAGTCGAATTTCAAACGAATTTCACCGCAACTTTGCTTCAGAAGCTTATGATATGAAAAATTGATTATACCTAAAGGGTCTTAAAGTCGGAAACTAAATTGGGACTCATTTGTCTTTTTTTTTCCTTTTTTTTTTAACTCCGAGTGCATCAACAAATCGGACGGAAGACCTACTCGTTGCTCGCAACGAGATCGTGTCTAGTTATTATTATTATTATTCTTTTTTCTCCTTACCGATTTTTGTGCAGAAGATTTCTCGGAGATGGCTGGATCGATTTGCTTCAAATTTTCAGGATTGATGCGTTGTCATTTGAAGTTTGTACCGCCGTTTCAATTTTTGAAAAATCACTTCCGGTTGGAAGTTATCCCCCTTTTATCGATTTTTAGATGACCATTTTGTCCAGACAAAAACTCAAAAACCAAAAAAGTTAGAGTGCTGAAATTTTCAGTGATGTTAGACGACATGTTGTAGTTGTGCACCTGGGTTTTCAAAATTTCCGGAAGTGCCTAGTATGGAAGCTCGGTAGGGGTCGAAAAGGGAGTTTAAAAAAGTGTCCAATTTTTTTCTACGTTTTAAATCATAACTTTTTACTCGTAAATATTTTGTTTAGATATATAAAACAAAAGTTGTACAGTTTATTGAGATCTTTCGTGTCATATCAAGAAATAGGCCCATGGGCCTCATGGCTCGCCTGAACCATTGAATTTCTGTTACAATGATTAACTTTTTTCTCACGAAACTTTTGATAAGACATGTAGAATAAAAGTTGTTCAGTTTCGCAAGATCTATTTAATGATATATTTAAAAAGGCTCCTGGGCGTCATGGCTCGCCTGAACAGTCGAATTTGTATCGCAATTAATAACATTGATAACTTTTCTCGAGAAACTTTTCACAAGACATGTAGAACAAAAGTTGTTCAGTTTCGCAAGCGTTAACTAACGATGTTAAGAAATAGGCCTGCGGGTCTCATGGCTCACCAGAACAGTTGGGCTATTGTTGCAATCTATAACATTTTTGTCAGGAAACTTTTAATAAGACATCTAGAACAAAAGTTGTTCAGTTTTGCAAGGTCTTTCGAACAACATCATGAAAAAGGCCAACGGGCCTCATGGCTCGCCTGAACAGTTTGATCAGTGTCACAATTGCTAACTTTTTTCTTGAGAATCTTTTGATAAGACATGTAGAACAAAAGTTGTTCAGTTTTGCAAGATCTTTCAAACGATATCAAGAAAAAGGCCCACGGGCCTTATGACTCGCCTTAACAGTGACAAATGTCGCATAACTTTATACTCGTGAACATTTTGTTTAGACATATATAACAAAAGTTGTACAGTTTATTGAGATCTTTCGTGTCATATAGGGAAATGGGCCAATTGGCCTCATGGCTCGCCTGAACCATTGAATTTCTGTTACAATGATTAACTTTTTCCTCACGAAACTTTGATAAAACATGTAGAATAAAAGTTGTTCAGTTTTGCAAGATATATCTAATGATATAAAAAAAATAGGCCTGCAGGCGTCATGGCTCGCCTGAACAGTCGAATTTGTATCACAATTAATAACATTATAATAACTTTTTTCTCGAGAAACGTTTGATAAAACATGTAGAACAAAAGTTATTCAGATTCGCAAGCGTTAACTAACGATGTTAAGAATAAGGCCTGCGGGTCTCATGGCTCACCTGAACAGTTGGGTTATTGTTGCAATCTACAACATTTTTGTCAAGAAACTTTTAATGAGACATCTAGAGCAAAAGTTGTTTTGCAAGATGTTTCAAACAACATCATGAAAAAGGCGAACGGGCCTCATGGCTCGCCTGAACAGTTTGATTAGTGTCACAATCAATATCTTTTTTCTGCAGAAACTTTTGATATAACTTGTAGACCAAACCAAAAGTTGTTCAGGTTTGCAAGATCTCAAGAAAAAGGCCCACGGGCCTTATGACTCGCCTTAACAGTCTGATAAATGTCGCAATCAATAACTTTTTTCTCAAGAAAATTTCCATAGGACATGTAGAACAAAATTTGTTCAGTTTTGCGAGATATATCTAGAATGATATCAAAAAATAGGCCTCCGGGCCGCATGACTCGCCTGATCAGTCGAATCTGTATCGCAGTAAATAACATTATTAACTTTTTTCTCCACAAAATGCTGATCCTTTTAATTATTTGCCGAGAGGGAGAGAGAGTCTTTAATTTATAACATTTAAATTATCAATATTTGTAAAACATTACCGAAGCTAAATTGTACGTGTAGACAATATATTTGTATCATTATTTATGAACGAAAATGTCAGTCAAATTCTTATCTAATCACATCTAAATTTGGACGGAAGATCCACTCGTTGCTCGCAACGAGATCGAATCTAGTTATTATTATTATTCTTTTTCTCCGGTACTTTTTTGTCCGGTAGTGTTCTCAGAAACTACAAAAGGGATCGATATGAAACTTTCCAGGATGATAGTATAGCGTTTGTAGATGTGCATAGTGATAGTCATTTTGTCTGCACGTGCATGCACGCGCGCGCACGTGCATTGCAATTTTGGTACAAAAAATGGAAAATCAGAATATCGAAGGAAGCGATATAAAACCTAAAGAGGATGATAGTATATCATTTGTACATATGAAAAATAATATTTATTTTGTCAGCACGTGCACGCATGCGCGTGCACGCGCATTACAAAATTTGTACGCTAACTTTGGAATCAGTCTAACTTTTTTGTTGTTCATTGAAATGGCTTGAAATTCATATCATAGGTAGATATTGAGACTCTTAACTGATTTACATGGTCAAAATTACCAATTTGCACGCGCATGCACGTGCGCTTCATTTTGATTGGATAATACTAAAACGTTTGTAACTATCTTGTTTATGAAGTGAATGAGATGATATTCACAGCATATGTAGACAATATGTGTATCTATATATTGGTGTAAGAAAAAAATGCCAACGCACACGCGCATGCGCGTGCAACGTTTTTAAATTTTCAATTTTTAAAGGACGATAACGTTTTTGTTTTTCATCAAATTCTATTGATATTAATGGTTTAGATGTTGTGGTTAGAATTACTGCTCAGCACGTGCATGGACGTGTGCTGAATTCTGATTGGACGATTTTAAAATCGCTATAACTTCCTTGTATTTGGTGGAAATGTTATGAAATTCACACTGTGGGTATATGATACACATGCCTGTTGAACGACATCAACCAAAATTCGGAATCATACACGCGTGCGCGTGTATGCGCGTGCAACGCTTTCTTTTATTTTTTTGGTACTGAAATGACCATATTGAACGTACTACATGTAATTAAAGGCTAAAATAAAATGATTTTTTGCTATAGATTCACAAGGACATCACTTTTTAATTGGGGGAGGTTTGGGGAACATATGTAACGGTCCCAGTTACAAATAGAACTAGTTATTAGGGTCTTCCGTCTTCAGCGGAAGAACCTTCTATTATTCTATTGTTGATTTTTCACTTTTCTTATTATTAGGGCTTTCCACCTTTCAGTGGAAAGTCCTATTGTTATTGTTCTGTTTATTATTATTATTTTCCTGCCGTCAAAAAAAAATTTCGTCTTAAGACTTATCGAAAAACTTTATAGTCCATCATATAGTACTTTTTGAGAAACGAATACAGTTCACCCTGCGTAATTGAACTTTGACCCCTTACGGAGTTATTTGACCTTTCGCAGAAATCATTGTTAGCACTTCTACTTTGTAACCATAAATGATAGGAGGATGAAACCTTTTCTAAAACATAGAGGGTAATTAGTAGAAGCGAAGAATTTAAAATGAAGGGATTCGGTGTCCCCTAAAGGGAGTTAATGCCTCTTTATGTTTTGCGATTTATTCGTAAAACATGTCGAGCTTGAGAACGGTTTGTTGTAGAGACATGGGACCAACTGGAATAGGATCGTTGACCTTCGACCTTGAAAATTAGGTCAAGGTCAAAGGTCAAGGTCATCAGAAAAGAGAAAAAATAGCACTTTTTATACCCTCTTTCCTGCTTAAGATAGCGTTGAAATATTATATGGATAAGTATTGACTTCTTGATTGGTTTTGATAGTATGCATTACAACTTTGAACTTTGACCCTCCTGTGAATTTCGGAGACTCGCGTCGAAAACCTTGTTATCGCTACTCCTACTTAACGGAAAGTTATAGAGACACGAAACCTTCGCTAATGAATTCAGAGTAAAACCCTCTTGCAAAGAAAAAATAATCAAAGTTATACAAAAACCCTTAAGCATAGTTATTGCCCCTGAAAGTCTCCAATATCATTATCTAAGCCTATAACTTTTATATTAATATAGATAGAGACATGGGACCACTTGCATTAGAACCGATGACCTTTGACCTTCAAAATGAGGTCAAGGTCAAAGGTCAAGGTCATCATCAAAATTATTTTTTTCCATTTTCAAGGTCTTTCAAAGTAGTTTTAGCATTGAGAAACTAACCGAAAGTAACCGAAAACCCCTAAACAAATTATTGCCCCTGAATGTCTTGATTACCATTTTTTAAGCTTATAGCTTTTACATTAATATAGATAGAGACATGGGATCACCTGCATTAAGAGCAAGGACCTTTGACCTTCAAAATGAGGTCAAGGTCAAAGGTCAAGGTCAACGTGAAAATTATTAATTTAAATTTTCTTGGTCATTTTGAGATTCGTACATCATCTTAAATATTTTTAAATATCTTTTTTTAAATCATTGTAGGTGGAAAGCCCTCTAATTGTTCGCGAACAATTAGGATCACTAGTTATTATTACTATTTTTATTCTTTCTTTTTTTCCTTACCGATTTTGTGCAGAGGATTTCTCAGAGATGGCTTGATCGATTTACTTCAAATTTTCAGGGTTGATGCATTGCTATCTGAAGTTTATATCTTTTCTTGGATTTTTGAAAATTCACTTCCGGTTGGAAGTTATCCCCCTTTTATCGATTTTCAGATGACCATTTTGTCCAGACAACATCTCAAAAACGATAAAAGCTAGAGTGCTGAAATTTTCAGTGATGTTAGACGACATGTTGTAGTTGTGCACATCGGTTATAAAAATTTCCGGAAGTGCCTAGTATGGAAGCTCGGTAGGGGTCGAAAATGGAGTTTTAAAAAGTGTCCCATTTTTCTCCACGTTTTAAATCAGAACTTTTTACTCGTAAATATTTTGCTTAGACATATATAACAAAAGTTGTACAGTTTATTGAGAGCTTTCGTGCCATATCAAGAAATGGGCCCATAGGACTCATGGCTCGCCTGAACCATTGAATTTCTGTTACAATGATTAACTTTTTTCTTACGAAACTTTTGATAAGACATGTAGAATAAAAGTTGCTCAGTTTTGCAAGATCTATCTAATGATATCAAAAAATAGGCCTCAGGGCATCATGGCTCGCCTGAACAGTCGAATTTGTATCACAATTAATAACATTAATAACTTTTTTCTCGAGAAACTTTTGACAAGACATGTAGAACAAAAGTTGTTCAGTTTCGCAAGCCTTAACTAACGATGTTAATAAATAGGCCTGCAGGTCTCATGGCTTACCTGAACAGTTGGATTATTGTTGCAATCTATAACATTTTTGTCAAGAAACTTTTAATAAGACATCTAGAACAAGTGTTCAGTTTCGCAAGCCTTAACTAACGATGTTAATAAATAGGCCTGCAGGTCTCATGGCTCACCTGAACAGTTGGATTATTGTTGCAATCTATAACATTTTTGTCAAGAAACTTTTAATAAGACATCTAGAACAAAAGTTGTTCAGTTTTGCAAACTCTTTCGAACAACATCATGAAAAAGGCGAACAGGCCTCATGGCTTGCCTGAACAGTTTGATTAGTGTCACAATCAATAACTTTTTTCTCGAAAAACTTTTGATAAGACATGTAGAACAATAGTTGTTCAGTTTTGCAAGATGTTTCAAACGATATCAAGAAAAAGGCCCACGGGCCTTATGACTCGCCTTAACAGTCTGATAAATGTCGCAATCAATAACTTTTTTCTCAAGAAAATTTTAATAGGACATTTACAACAAAATTTGTTCAGTTTTACGAGATATATCTAGAATGATATTTTAAAAAATAGGCCTCCGGGCGACATGACTCGCCTGATCAGTTTCGAATTTGTATTGCAGTAAATAACATTATTAACTTTTTTGTCCAAAAAAAGACTGACCCCTTTAATTAGTAGCCGAGAGCGGCAGAGATTCTTTAATTTATAGCACTTAAATGATCAATATTTGTAAAACATTACCGAAGCTAAATTGTACGTCTAGACAATATATTTGTATCATTATTGATGAACGAAAATCTCGGTCAAATTCTTATCTCATCACATCTAAAATTGGACGGAAGACCCACTCGTTGCTCGCAACGAGATCGCATCTAGTTATTATTATTTTTATTATTCTTTTTCTCCGGTACTTTTTTGTCCGGTAGTGTTCTCAAAAACTACAAAAGGGATCGATATGAAACTTTCCAGGATAATAGTATAGCGTTTGTAGATGTGCATAGTGATAGTCATTTTGTCTGCACGTGCATGCACGCGCACTGCAATTTTGGTACAAAAAATGGAAAATCAGAATATTAAAGGGATCGATATGAAACCTGAATAGGATGATAGTATATCATTTGTGGATATGAAAAATGATAGTTATTTTGTCTTCACGCGCACGCATGCGCGTGCACGTGCATTGCAAAATTTGTACACTAACTTTGGAATCAGTCTAACTTTTTTGTTGTTCATTAAAATGGCTTGATATTCATATCATAGGTAGATATTGAGACCCTTAACTGATTTTCATGGTCAAAATTACCAATTTGCACGCGCATGCACGTGTGCTTCATTTTGATTGGATAGTACTAAAACGTCTGTAACTATCTTATTTACGAAGCGAATGAGATGATATTCACAGCATACGTAGACAATACGTGTATCTATATATTGGTGTAATAAAAAAGGCCAACTAACACGCGCATGCGCGTGCAACGTTTTTCAAATGTTCAGTTTTTAAAGGACAATAACGTTTTTGTTTTTCATCAAATTCTATTGATATTAATGGTTTAGATGTGTCTTGGTACTCCTTACAAATTGCTGTGGTTAGAATTACTGCTCAGCACGTGCATGCACGTGTGCTGAATTCTGATTGGACGATTTTAAAATCGCTATAACTTCCTTATATTTGGTGGAAACGTTATGAAATTCACACTGTCGGTATATGATACACATGCCTGTTGAACGACATCAACCAAAATTCGGAATCATACACGCGTGCGCGTGTATGCGCGTGCAACGCTTTCTTTCATTTTTTGGTACTGAAATGACCATACTGAACGTACTACATGTAATTAAAGGCTAAAATAAAATGATTTTTTGCTATAGATTCACAAGGACATCGCTTTTTAATTGGGGGAGGTTTGGGGAACATATGTAACGGTCCCCGTTACAATTAGAACTAGTTATTATTCTTTTTCTCCGGTACTTTTTTGTCCGGTAGTGTTCTCGGAAACTACAAAAGGGATCGATATGAAACTTTCCAGGATGATAGTATAGCGTTTGTAGATGTGCATAGTGATAGTCATTTTGTCTGCACGTGCATGTCCGCGCGCGCACGTGCATTGCAATTTTGGTACAAAAAATGGAAAATCAGAATATTGAAGGAAGCGATATAAAACCTGAATAGGATGATAGTATATCATTTGTACGTATGAAAAATAATAGTTATTTTGTCAGCACGCGCACGCATGCGCGTGCACGCGCATTACAAAATTTGTACGTTAACTTTGGAATCAGTCTAACTTTTTTGTTGTTCATTGAAATGGCTTGAAATTCATATCATAGGTAGATATTGAGACCCTTAACTGATTTGCATGGTCAAAATTACCAATTTGCACGCGCATGCACGTGTGCTTCATTTTGATTGGATAATACTAAAACATTTGTAACTATCTTATTTATGAAGCGAATGAGATGATATTCACAGCATACGTAGACAATATGTGTATCGACATATTGGTGTAACAAAAAATACCAACGCACATGCGTATGCGCGTGCATCGTTTTTCAAATGTTCAATTTTTAAAGGACAATAACGTTTTTGTTTTTCATCAAATTCTATTGATATTAGGGGTTTAGATGTGTCTTGGTACTCCTTACAAATTGCTGTGGTTAGAATTACTGCTCAGCACGTGCATGTATGTGTGCTGATTTCTGATTGGAAGATTTTAAAATCGCTATAACTTCCTTATATTTGGTGGAAAGATTATGAAATTCATACTGTGGGTATATGATACAAATGCCTGTTGAACGACATTAACAAAAATTCAGAATCGTACACGCGTGCGCGTGTATGCACGTGCAACGCTTTCTTTCATTTCTTGGTACTGAAATGACCATATTGAACGTACTACATGTAATTAAAGGCTAAAATAAAATGAATTTTTGCTATAGATTCACAAGGACATCACTTTTTAATTGGGGGAGGTTTGGGTAACATATGTAACGGTCCCCGTTACAATTAGAACTAGTTCTTATTATTCTTTTTTTTTCTTTTTCCTAGACGCTAACTTTGAAGCTTCATATCTCGCTCATTTCTGCATGGATTTTGCTCAAATTTTCAGGGTTTATAAACTTTACAGAACAATTTTAAAATCATGTACTACATTTCAGAAATTCCCTTCTGTTCACGAGTTATTCCCCTTTGAATGAAATTTTAGGGGCTTTGGTTTCCAGACAAAGGCTCCGCGACTGAAAAGTAGGAGCATTGTAGTTGTGCACATCGTTTTTGGTTTTTTGATTACAGCGTTCGAAATGATGGTTGACAGGGTTCAAAATTAGGACGCCTAAAGAAGCAAAAAATTACACATATTTTCCTTTGTATCTTTTAAACTAAAATATTTTGTTAAGACGTGTAGAACAAAAGTTGTGCAAAATGTTAAGAGCTTTCTTTTGATATCCATAAAAAGGGACTGGCCCCTTCAATTAGGGATCTGGGGATCTTCAAAGTTTTCGCTTTATAACTCAAAAACGGTAAATATTTCGATATGGCTTTCGCTGGAAAATTTGTTCTATAACATCTTATTGATCTCATAAACATAATATTTTGCTCGAGTATTGTGTTATATATGAGTAAAAAGCTTGACCCGCAAACAGGTAACCGTATCATTAAGTAGGTGAAGGGGAAAATATGCGTATAACTTAAATAAACTTGCTTTAATTGATAAATCTGACTTCATGAAATGCTAATATTCTTTTAAAATAAGGTTTTAACGTGATCTATAGTTCCTTTAAAAATCATCTATCGACAACTTTCTTTTTTTATTAGTAGCTTTAATATAAACAATCGTTCCAAAGAAAAAAAGAGGAAAAGGTTATCTCTTCTACGTTTGTTAT
Organism: Ostrea edulis; assembly: GCF_947568905.1. Lineage (NCBI taxonomy): Eukaryota > Metazoa > Mollusca > Bivalvia > Ostreida > Ostreidae > Ostrea > Ostrea edulis. The sequence goes on along the minus strand of NC_079164.1, from coordinate 87,548,358 downwards.
TAAAACAACGATATATTTAATTGAAGAAACAAACCTTCCAGCATAGAATAACTCAGTCATTAATTACACGCATCTTACATACACCGCGGGGTTTGTTTTTGTTTACAATTACGTAACCACCTCGAGGAACCATCGCGTGTGAACCAGGGCATGCACACAAAGTAAACATTGTCGTCCTAAATATAACACAGAATGTTATGTTTTTGATCATATTGGATTTTTCGAACAATTCAGTCTTTCCGGTGATGTATATACTTGTTTATACGTTCCTGGTTTTACGTTTGATTTGTTTTAAATTCAAAACTCTAGAGCATTGAGTCAGGCATCAATTTTAAAATCTGCAATTTAATATACAGTTCGTTTCTCAATCATGTCTAATTGAATGTGTGTTTAATATCGGAGATTCATCGCTGCTGGACTAGCGATCTGTGATTTCACACTACTTTAACTGAACACACAAGCTTTACTCAAATTCTTCGTTGTGAAAAAGAAAATGGATACATTTTACAAACATAACGAATTATTTCTGAACATGTTTTGAAATCAATAGTTTATAATCATGATTAAACCATATCTAAACATGCGTATAGAATATTCAGAAACCCATGGCCGAGCAGTCTCATTTCAAATGATTTGTTGTTTTATTGTTTAAAAACAATGACTTTGATTAAACATTGATTCAGAACTCCTGGTCCAAATCATGTAACTTCGGCACGTGCCCCTGGCGTGAAATTCATACGCGTCTTCTATGTGCACTGTGTACATAATATACCTACATGTATTTACGCAGATAGATATTAAAGTTTAATAAAATACATGTCAAGAAATCCCGTCCAGTCTGAATTCGTTGGCTTCAATAGGGCCATATTACATGCTGATTAATAGTAGCCGTCGCTTATCTCTTAATTGCGGTCACTGATTTATAACGGTTTTTCTATACCGGAGATTTTGCTAAGAATTTCTTGGCATGGTAAACGAGTACGATATAACCGAGTTTGGAACGGAAAATTTGAAAGGGTGGGGTGGAGGGGGGGTTGTAAAGATAATTTTAAAAATATGAACTACTGTATCAATACACATTCTACAGACAGAAAGGTATATTCAATATTCTACAAAATATGCCGGGATCGGGATCGGTCGTCTAATGTGTAAAGGTATCACACCGGTAATTGTCCAATCAAAATGAACTTAGTCGATGGTAGTTCCATATATTTAAAAGAATGATTTTTTCCTCATCGCGATTCTTCTCATTTCCTCTTCTTCTTTTCTCTTAATTTTTGTACCCCTGATTAGGAAATTTTGTGTAATTTTCGGAAAAAAATCAGTTGTATACAAAGGAACTATTTGATGTTGGTAGCTGAGGCTACTTCCTGAGGTGCACTCAGGCTGTTTACACACATGTGAAAAACATGTGTATTTGAGTGTAGTCTTGTTTGCGGGTAAAAACTTTCGAAAATTCTGCGTAGGATGTTGTTTTACGGTGAGACGAGACGGGTAACAATGAGCATTTCCAACAGCATTATTCGGCATTAGCGAGTTATTGGCATCAATTTAAACAAGAGGTACTGTGAGCAATGCTCACTAAGAATACCCCCCGCTTACCCCAATCTCCCAAAGGGTGTTGGTAATAGGTATAAACTACCTCTTTTCTGAGTGTAAAAAACAAATGGCATGACAAACCGAACCATATTGCTACTTCGATGTCCAGTGCACTTGACCTTTGACCTTTTGACCCCAAAATCGATAGGGAACATCTTCATCCCATGGGTAGTCCATATGTATGATATGGTGACTGTAGGTGGAAAGGATAACGCTTTAGAGCCCGGAAATCATATTGCTACTTCGATGTCCAGTGCGCTTGACCTTTGACCTTTTGACCCCAAAATCGATAGGGAACATCTTCATCTCATGGGTAGTCCATATATATGATATGGTGACGGTAGGTGTAAAGGATAATGCTTTAGAGTCCGGAAACCATTGCGTCTACAGACGGACGGACGGACGGACAAACAGACGGACAACCCGATTCCAGTATACCCCCCTACCCCAACAACTTGTTGCGGGGGGTATAACAAGTGATAAATTACAACGTTCTCTAACGATTCATTCAAAATATTTGATGAAGTGCAAGGGGGGGGGGGGGTCACAATTTGTAATTTTTGCCATTAAATGTGCAAAAATAATTTTTAAAACTGACCAAATAAGCCAGTATGGGGTTATTTGAGTGTTTTAGCTGAATACACAAAAATCATGACCATGCCAAGAAATCACGTCCAGTCTGAATTCGTTGGTTTCAATAGGGCCATATTACATGCTGATTAATAGTAGCCGTCGCTTATCTCTTAATTGCGGTCACTGATTTATAACGGTTTTTCAATACCGGAGATTTTGCTAAGAATTTCTTGGCATGTCAAGATTTGAGAGCAATTTATTTGATTTGTATGTATAAATAATTCAAACTCGTCGAATTATTCTCTTCATTCTGAATATTATGCTATCATAATTTTGTTGCATGATAAAATATTGGTAACAGCAATAAACCTTTATTGTATGTCCTGAGCCATAAATTTCATAAATTTAAATAGTAATTTTTTCTTCATTATTGGGACTGAAAAGTCAAAGAATTTAATCCCACATACACGCGCGCCTCAAAAGACTGATTCGTGGAATGAGATCATACACGCATGTACTTGAGTAGTATAAATTTATTAAACACCTTACGATAAAAATTTATAGTACATCTTTATTCAAAGTTCAAGGTTTTTATGTCACACAACTCCGACGGAAGATCTCTCGTTGCTTTGCAACGAGCTTTTCTCTAGTTAGGAATTACATTTAGCTTATAGTGCTTACAATATATATACATTTGTGTATGTATTCATTTCAAAAAGAGTCAATTTCCATTTCATCTGGAAGGAGGTAAAAATGAATTTCACATTTAGCAACAAACAGAATGTATTTAATGAAAGGTGAAGATAACGAACAGTGATCAATCTCATAACTCATTAATCTATGAAATAACGAATTGCTTTTGCATTGTATAGGGTACTGCATAGAATACAATAATCTTGGAAATCGGATACAAGACAACTACAAGAGGAAGTGTTTAGCAATGGACCCACCCTGTCCAAATATCTACAAATCAACAGAAGCCTACAAATGTACGTGTTGTATTACTGGAATTATGTAATCGGTTAGAAAGAAGTTAGCACATTATTATTCACTCACTGTCGGTAAAACAAATTAAACCTGCTGTAGACGGGAAATCTACATAGTGTTATTTAAAAATAGATATACTATTAGTTACATACACTATATTTCTATGTTACATGTAGCGGAATTTAAATCTTACCTAGGCAACAATTGTTAGTATCTATGCCAGGACCTACAACTAAAATAAAAAAAAAAAAATTTTGCATAGTCAGTCAGAACTAATTGACGATTCTTGTAAATAATCAATTATCTTCATAATTGTAGTACATGACCGTATATGTACAAATTGTATACGTTATCTTCACCTTTCATGTAAGAAGTTGTTACTATTTTGCAGTGGTCTAAATTCTAGCCCAAATGTCAGAACAATTAAATCAGTAACATATACTAACCTGTGTTGTGTGATATAAAACTTATACGGTACCAATTGTGATGCACCAGATGCGCATTTCGACAAATAATGTCTCTTCAGTGATGCTCAAGCCAAAATTTTTGAAATCCGAAATACCAGTAAACTTGTAGGCCCTAAGAGCTATTTTAGGGGAAAACAGAGTGCCGAAAAGTGGAGTCAAATTCGTCAAAGGATAAGAGCTATGCATGAGGGAGATAATCCTTAATTTTGAAATGAATTTCTAAATTTTATCACAGCGATTAAATATACATCCGTATTTTCAAGTGATATATCTTTTTCCTTAGACCAAGAGTGTTACCAAAAGGTCAAACCATCACTAAATATATACGGGACAACGACATATAGTAATACCCACACAACAATGCTCAGTAATGCCAACACAATGGGTGAAACAAACGAAGAAAAAGACAATGGGTGCGTATTTCATCCTCTGTCTACAAATAATTCATATTGCAATTATCATATTTTTTCCATCTATTTGACCTTTTTGCTACTAAAACCACACGGAATTCACTTAATATTCTTTACATTTCATTTTCTCTTTGAAGGAATGTCAATTTGATAGTTTTACTAACAACCTTCACTGGAATTGTGTCAGTCATTACGACGGTGGTGATTGTCTACTTGGTGCGGAAGAGAAGATGTATGTAAATGTGTAATTTCTCTTTCTATATTTTGTAATGATTGCTATTAATGCATTTTCATATATTTGAATGGTCGTTTTGATTTTCAATACATCTCTTCTATCTTGAAATTGATGAATATAGAAAGATTTTATGTCACATGATTCATCAAAGGAAGAGAACTTCAAATACTATACCTTTGTATCATAATAAAACGTTAAAAATATCCACTCGAAAAATCTACACACCTCTTTTTTATAGTTAACAAGTTCAGGGTTACAGAGATTACATGACTATTGGAAATCATAACTTACCTTTCATATCAGTTATCTGTTGTACGAGTAGAAATGTAGGTTTTGCCATATTGATTCTGAATATTCGTCATGAAAAGACACCCCATTCTACCCTCATGAAAACGAAGTTTGTTTTATTCTGAAGTGCCTTCCTCGTATTATAACGTCAATCCTGCATTAGATTCCATCATATACAGAGGTTGTTTAGTATTTGCAATTACATATAATACTTTTTATCGGATAAAAAAATCCACATATACGTGGAGTTATACTTCTCGTTTGAAAGTGAATGATGGAAGTGAATTTGAACACAACAAATACTTCCCTAAAACATTTGAGCTTTTGCTATACATAAAAAATGTGATATTGAAATAGCAATCATATGTGATATAAAACTTAATGTTTATATGAGTTACAATATATTCATTTACATGTACCCCTACTTATAACAGATAAAATATTAAATTCGGAGATTGAGGTAGCTCCATCCTCATGTGACTTATCAATTTGAATGGTTGAAAGTGGAAAAACTTTATTAATTTCCACTCAATATAGTTTAATTTAATTAATAACCAAAGAAAATGTATATGTTGCCAGCTTTTTAAAGATGTCGGACATACTAAAACAGAAGTATATATCAACATCAGAAAATCACACATTTTCGTTAAACAGAATAATAGAAATAGATAAAAACTTGTTGAAATGACAAAATTTAAATATCAACAGTTTTTAAAAAAAACTGCTAATTCATAACTATGTATAGATTAATCATGGATATTAGGGAAACCAATGTATAATACACATCCAGTTGAGGAAATTCCAGCACATGAGTTATTGCCCTTGACAACATTTTTAAATTCATGAATAATTGATTATCTATGGAAAATATAAACTTTTTCAGTATTAATAGTTTACCAGATTTTTTATTATATCCAGTGAATAATATTACTCAGAAAGATATATTTCTATCATGCGCAAAATTTAATTTATTAAGATTTTTGCAAAAACCTATGACGTCACATGAGGATCGATCAACCTTAAAAAGATTGATATAGGGTTCACGACAGGTGTGACCGGTCGACAGGGATGCTTACTCCTCCTAGGCACCTACTCCCACCTTTGATGTGTCCAGGGGGTCCGTGTTTGCCCAACTATCTATTTTGTATTGCTTATAGGAGTTATGAGATTGATCACTGTTCGTTATCTTCACCTTTCATGTGTTAAGCTCCGGCTATAGCGCTATATTACCTTGAAAATCATTGTGAATATTCTCAAGAAATATTACTGCTAACATAGGTTACTACATGAATAAAAATATACTGGTCATCTGTTACGTAGGTAAGAAAGGTTCATGTCCAGTGGAGTCTTATGATGTAAACCATTCACTTTTTTTTCAAGGTTAGCCTACATCTCAAATGTTATAAATCTAGATCTTTTCTGCTGATAGGAAAAAAGTGTTTGTATTTTGTATAAGATAGTCTATGGGTGGCGGAATGGGTCAAAAGACGTTGCAAAACGAACAATTAACTTTCAAAAACTGAAATATAAAACAAAACAGCTTTAAATAATATCAAGGGACTCCGTTGTAAAACCAACGATCACCGATGCAAAACCAACAGTCATTAACTGAATTGACGCTAGATGGCGTTAAAAACAGTCATTAACTGAATTGATGCTAGATGGCGTTAAAAACAGACATTATCTGAATTAACGTTAGATTGATCTACGAAATCATTATATGTGTACATATTTTGAAACATAATTCTCGCGAAATGACCTTCATTTTTGCAGTTTTTGCCCTTACAAAGAAAGTAGGGGACGTGCTTACCGGTGTGGTCATAAGTTTCAGATAAGATAGTGGTAACAAATAGGGTATTGTAAAGCTTACTATACTAAAATCTTTATTATGGGCTGAATTTTAACAGGTTGCATCATACATGTACATGTATATCTTATAATTCGATTTTACGAAGAAAACTTTTTTACAATACACATTTCGTCAAATTGAAGGGATAGCGAGAAGGGGGTATGAAGACCTATCCAGTATTTGATGCTTAATTTTGTACAAGTTATGCTATAATTAACACCAAAACTTTGATGGGTTACAGTGTATCTGTAAAAAATGGATAAATAAGCACGACGAAACCCAATGATAATATAAATGTAATCGGGCATGTGATATTGTTTTCAAAAATGGGGAGGCAAAACTCATCTTAAAATTCTTGACAGCAAAAGCAAACAAAAATAACAAAACTCCAAATGTTCTAAATCCTAAATCATGGGAGAGGAAAGGGGTGAGGGGTTAAATTCATTGGTTCCTCAAAATTTATAACTCCGCTATAATTCAATACAACTACGTGTATATAAAAAGGTGGCAACCTATTGATCAAACTTTGCTAATTAAAATACACAGCATGGGATGACAACAGAAAAAGTACGTTGTCGAAAAACGACCCCCTGTCTCTCTCTGTGTCTCTGCACAAATATTAATTTTCAAAAAATTGAATCACTCGCGTACATTTGATACAAATTTCAACAGACAAAAATACATTCGAGATACGGATTGGATATTTATAGATGTATTCTTGTCCGGGGCAGTGTGAATTGATTACAAGTTAACAATTGCAGGGCTTTCAAAAGTAGCCGGTAGCCGGCGGATTTCCGCCGCCTATAGTAACATTAGGTGCCGGCTACTTTAGTGACAAAAATGTATGTCCAATGAAAAAATCTTTTATAAAACTTTAAACATCTTCCAAACTTTAGTAGACTCAGAAATCGCGGCCGTATCAACCAGGATGTAAAAACATGTTTACTTGCGCTAAATTTAGTTCAGGTAAATACCGGCACCTGATTGGTCGTCTGTTGGTGTAGAAAATAATACGTCAATTGCAATAGTCGGAAAGCCTCGGATTTACCCAATTCGTGACAACACAGACGAGATGTTCCGAAAGATAACAACAAAATCAATGATCGGAAAGAAGAGAATGAAGAGAAATACCCTGTTCAGCTTCGGGTTTAAAAAGCTAGCCAGAAGTGAAAGTGACACAAGTATAATATCAATCTACAGTTTTAAAGCGAAAACAGAATTTAACCAGGAAAGATTTCAGACGTGATTCTTTTTAATTTGCAAATGCCCACGTGGTATTAAATGAAAACGAAAGTAGAATTTTTCAGCACAAATTCGCTATGTTACCAACAAATCTGTTGTTAACTTGAATTTGTGGAAAAATAAAATTATAGACATTTGTGTTACTTATTAATTTGTAATAAAGATTGTTTGGGTTTTATTTAAAAAAATATTGGGGTGAGCAAAAGCAAAAGGTCCGAATGGGTTTCATGTCAGTCTTGGAGAAAAATATTACTCCCAGTGTCAGTTAACAGACTTTAAGGGACCAAATGAAAATAGAAATATAGAGTTGTGTTAATGGTGAAGAATATTCTTAAAATATTGGGAGTGTAACTCGTATTTGCAATTCAATAAAAAAAATGATTAAATACATGTAAACTTTTTTTTTATAACATACAATGTATCCGTTAAAAAAGGAAACGAAAGCTGACAATACAGGTAATTAGAACAACTATAAAATAATATATATTGATGCTTTACTATATAAAACTGGTGTTTGTTGTGATCTATATTCTTCTTACATTTTACTTTAATCTGCTTACTCTTGATTCCCTGGTGTTGGTAATATTACATTTTCCCTTTCATCCTCATACAAGAGTGGCAATGAGTAGCTTATTGATTCAAAAGAAAATTACTAGCAAAAATTGAGATTTGATTCCATCGTTTAAACTAATTTTTTTATATACACCCTTTACATACAATCATGGCTCTTCTTATATTTTATATTCGGTTACTGTTTAAGAGCTCACAATAGCTCATGTTTTTGTTTTTTTTTTTGTTATCTGTATGTAATATGCCAACTTTAATGAAAATTTACTTACTTACTTTTTCCCTATTAGTCACTCGATGATGATTTATTAGGACCAACGTGTCCTATTTTAAGTCTTTGAGGGTAAAAGGACATTTTTTTTATCACTGGATATGCTGATTTTAAGTTCAGAAATTATGTTTTGCAAATCATTGCCACTCTTAAGCTTTCATAACATAATCTTATTATAGGTATAGCACTATTCACTATTCTTGCTTTAGCTTTTGGAACATTCCCTTATAATAGTAATGTTTTAGTCACATGCAATTATTTTTATGATATATTTTGTTAATTTAATTTGTAATGAATTCTAGCTATGAATTGATTTCATTTCAACAATATGAGAAAACATTGTTTAGTTAGTAATACCTAAATATATCTAAGTGGTAGTCTGCACCTATTTACATTTTGAAATATTATATTTCAAAATGTAAATAGGTGCAGACTACCACTTAGGCGACTTGGCAAATTTCATCACTTTATTTACACTATTTTGTTGAATGAGTGGGTATTTGATATACCAATAAAAACACACAAATTACTATGTTTACTTCATAAGACAGATTTGAAAATAATTGGATGTGTAACGTTTGAGTTTTGTTTTTTTATTTCATGGTAACATCTTAATTGCAGGTAAATGTAATGAGGGGGACACGTTCACCAGTTCTCAGTCTGTGTCAGACAGCAGTATATTGTCATCAGCCAAAGTTGTCCAGGATGCTGAAATTGCTACGTCTGAATCAGCCAAAGTTGCCCAGGATGCTGAAAGTGCAACATCTGCATCAGCTCAAGTTGTCCAGGATGCTGAAATTGCTACGTCTGCATCAACTTCCATGCTACAATCTCTAAAATATGAGGCCAATGATCTGGCTATCAACAGGCTACAAGATATTTTCCCTGACTGCGAAGGGATACATTATTATCATCTTTGTCAGAAGAATAACTGTTTGTCGCTTAGAAGTCAGCAAAATGAACAGAAAAAAGACAAATTTGTCCATTCGTGGATAAGAAGTTCTGAAATGGCATTTTGCAATAAAACTTTGATTTGGTGGTTGGTGTACGAGGAGAATGTTGGTATGTTCTGTATACTGTGTAAGAAACATGACACATGTAACCAACAAAACAAGTCAAGAGTTTACAACAAGACGCCAAGTGTAAGGTATAAGAAATCAGCAGTTAAAGACCATGCTAACACTGAACAACATAAAACTGCTGTCATGCTAGAACTTACCAGTAGATCTTCAGTTTTCCAGAAGGACTTTGAGGAAAAGAAAGCAGTAGCAGATGATAATCTCAAGGCAGCTTTTTTTTTGCTCTTTACTGGTTAATGTCAGAAGAAATGCCAAACTGTAAATTTAGTAGCCTGATGCTTTTGGCAGAGAAAATGGGACATCCTTCGATCAAACATTTTAGATATACAGGTGCTGGAACCATGAGAGAAATGATGTTGACAATAGGACAACAGATTAGTGATGGAGTTGCAGAGAAAGTTAGAAACTCTGGGGTTTATGGTCTACTGGTTGACGAAGTGACTGATATCTCTGTCAAACAACAGATGGTTTGTTTTGTACAGTATATTGATGACAGTGGGCTTGGTCATGTAGATTTCTTAGGTATTGCTAATGTACTAGACTTTGGACCATCAGCAGATGCCAAAACTTTGTTGGATACAGTTTGCAATATTCTATCAAAGAATGACTTAGACATTAAAAACTGTAGCAGTTTTGTATCGGATGGTGCAAGCGTCATGGTGGGGAAAACAAATGGTGTTGCTGCAAAATTGAAAGAAACAGTTCCTACATTGTTAAGCATCCACTGCATCTGCCACCGCTTGGCATTGGCCTGCACAGATACAAACAAGAGTATAGAATACATAAGTACTGTTGAAAGAATTTTAACTCAGCTGTGGAAATACTTCGATGATTCCCAAAGCGATCTGCTGCTCTCCTCAAAACACAGCTTCAGATGCATCAAGATAAAGTAGAAACAGAAGATTTACCTAAACAAAAAAGGGTGTACATCTCAAGAAAAATGAAGAAAGCTTGCAAGACACGCTGGTTATCATTCGACAGTTCTGTCAAATCAACCTTTGAAGACTTACCAGCTGTGCTTCAAACATTAAGAGTATTAAAGATGAATGACGATCCAACGGCTGATGGCTTGTTGAAGAGAATGAGACTTTTCAAATTTGTTGGGGCTCTGGCAGTATTAAGCCATATACTACCAATTTTGGCATCTCTCAGCAAGGCATTTCAGAAAGGCACCATCAATTTTGCATCAGTACAGCCAGCAATTGATTACACTGTGGATAGTCTTGACAATCTCTTACCAACTGATCCAAGTGATCCTTTTACATCAGTTGTCATCGCACAGTTGAAAAGTGAATTGTCAGATCAAGGTCGTCTTGAAGCCTTGGAGTTACAGCCGAGTGAATTCGAATGGAACCAGCTGACCAATTTATTGACAAAGTATATACATGCTCTAAAGGAAAACATCCATGCTCGGTTTTCTACTAGTTTGCCCATTCTTCAGTGCTTCAGCATATTTGATCCATTAAGTATGCCTCTGAGGGGAACTGAAGCATTCAAAACCTATGGCAACGAAAGTGTTAAAAAATTAGCTGATCACTTCTACCAGGCAGATGAATCTAAAAAAGACAGAGAGGAAAAGCTATTAGCAGAATGGGGAAACTTCAAATATATTGTCAATAAGTGGAAAACGGACATACCTGAAAATGTGAAGCACCCAGATCCAAAACTGACACTGACAAGTATCTCTCCAACAGAGTGGAGTTTGCAGAGAATGGTCAGCAATCACCATTTAATGATGAATTATCAGGAACTTCTTCAGATTGCCAAAATCGTGATAAGCCTACCAGTGAGCAATGCATGGCCCGAAAGAGGTGGTAGTGCTATCAAACGAATCAAAACTCGTCTACGAAATTCGCTAAAAAATGATATGCTAGCTGCACTACTTCAGGTCTCTGTGAATGGACCCAAGATTAAGGAAGCAGATGAAATAGTCCATGAAACTACTGAAAAATGGATGAATCTCAAAAAAAGAGCAAAACTAGGAAAACATACTTTTGAGAAGACAGGAAATATTATGAACACAGAGACTGAAAAAGAAACTGAAGATGCTGGGGTACAAACTGATCTAGATATTGAAGAGTTAGAGGAGAAACAAGAATGTGTGACGAACTTGATGAAACAAGCATATAAGATTTTGGGATTTGATACGGAAGACATTGAGGAGGTTGGAGAAGACGAGGAGGACAATGAGTTTGAAGATGATGTGGACCTTTTTGAATATGAATAAAATAAGAATGTCACAAAGTCAAACTGAGTCCATTTTATTAAACTTCCCTTGTTTTAATGATCAAGTTTTTGTGCATTAAACATGCAGTTTAGTTCATTTCAACCATACTTTCTGCATGTAGAAACTTTCTTATAAACTTTCAGTACAAATGTAGAAATAAAAGTGAAAGTTTCTGTTCTGTTCTGTTCAAGCAAAGACACTTAAAAATTAAGTGATACAGCATTGCAAAAAATAATTACATGTAGTTATCTTGATGCACTTTATTTTTCATTTTGCATCAAAATTAGTACTTTGCAATGTTGAATTTTTTAAGTCTTTGCATGAACAGAAAACTTCACATATGAAACAATAAATTCATGGTAAAAGTAAAAATTTCAGGCAAAAAAATGACAATTTCAAAGCTGCATTTAAGTGCCAGGAAACCGCCAGAATGCAGGATTTTGCGTCATTTACCCCAGAGCTTCTGGGGGCCTTGAGCGGCCCCCAGACCCCCGGCCGTTCGCATTGGATTGCCTTCTACTTTTTCATTTCAGCCTCCTACTTTTAAATTTGTTGAAAGCCCTGCAATTGCATGCGTTAGTTGCACATGCAATTTTTGGCATATTTATACTGGGTTTTTTATTTTGGTCATCAAAAATATTGATAAAAAGTAAGAGTGTAGTATTGCTGACATGCTAAAGACATCCTCAACCGGATCTAAGGATGCCGAGAACTGCGACAAATCACATACGGGACATATATGAATATAATAAATGATTAAGTATATATTGTACAGTCATATGATTTGTCAGCAATTACACTTGATTTTTACAAAACTTTCTACATTGGTACTTGATTACAATCAGAAATAGTAAATGGTTAGGCTTACAGGAAACCAGTAGACAAGCATCCTTGCAGAACATCGGCAGTTATTCTGCAGCCATACATTGCATGTAACATGTGTAATTAACATTAATCATTATTAAGCATAGAGTAGAAGATACTGAGCTCTTTTAATTTAATATTTAAATGAAGTATTTTATTTTAATCGTTTAAATGATATTGTCTTCGGACTCCGAGGGCAAAAAGCGTCTTGCCCCCCCCCCCCCCCCCCCCCACACACACACACACACACATACAAACAATTTTTGCTGAATGTATAGATTCAGATCATTTTTACCAAATTAGAATATTAATATCTTTGTGGAGTTTTTTCGACAAGGTTTATCGCTCTATTGACCAGTAAAACGCAGACTATGTATTTATATTGTATTAGGATGGAAGGAGGAGGTTGAAACACAATAAACTAAACACATATTTGTATTGGTATTCTGTTTAAGGTAGACTTGTTTTGCAGTTTCTGATATGTTGGCATTCTGAGATTCGGACATGACTAGTAATTTTGCGGGAATTAAGTTTCAGAATATGTACTCATATAATTATTACGTAGATAGATTCGCGCGCCATCTAGCGTTAATTCAGATAATCTTTGTCTTTATTGTACGCCATCTAGCGTTTTGCATCAGTGATCGTTGGCTTTGCAACAGAGTCTAAATGATTTTATTTTAAGCTGGTCTGCTTTGTATTTCAGTATGTTTTTGAAAATTAATTGTTCATTTTGCATTAACGTCTTTTTTCTCCTTTCCGCCGCCCATAATAATCCATTCAGAATTTGAATATTGATGCTACGGCAAGCAGTTTGGGAATACCACATGTAAAATGTGGTATGTCTGTAATTGTGATTATTTCAAATGCTTTACATGTCTTCCTCTCTTTCCAGATTTATTGACGAAAAACCTTCCTTCAGATTCAAAGAAGACAGAAGATCGAATTAATGAAGTTGAATTACATCCCCTTAAACAGTGCGACATTTAACTCCGGACACGACAAAAGTCCGGAGTTTCGCCAACCCTTTTATTAAGGATACAAATAAACCCTTTACAAAAAAAGATGGGATTTTATGTCCACAAGACATGCACCAACATTTACACTTGTAACTATTGTAGTTTTTAAGATATTTCACCTGAAATCAAAAAATCCCATGGGATTTTGGAGGGATTTTTAATCCCACTTGGGGGATTTTCACTCCCACCAAAAATCCCATGGGAGAAAAAATATAATTTCTCCCATAGGATTTTAACTCCCGTATTTAAATTTAAAATGGGATACAATGTCCCATAGGAGGAAATGTCCCATAATGAACATGAAATGGCAGTGAATATCCTATTTGAGCATGAATGGGAATAAATATCCCAAATAAAACACAGGATGGGGACTTTTATCCCATGAATACAGTAATAAAGCAGAAAATTGTATCTTAAAGAGTGTTGTTTGTCATGATTCTTAAGAATGTACTTGCAAGCTAAGGAATGACATTAACATTATATCTAGTAATTACACTCCTAAATTATGTAGACCTATACATGTGTTAATGGATAAATGTCTAAACAACATGAGAAATTAAATTATATTAGAGCTCTGCATTACTAAACTCTTTCCCATGCAATTTTAAATGTATACATATAACCCTATCACAAAAATATCAGAATAAAATTGAACGGTATTAAATTATGCAGTTAGAACACTAACTTATTTACATGCAGCTGTTCATATTCACTATTGACAACCCTTTACAGGTCGTCAGGTGTGAATATTCACAGGAACCGGTATTTTTGTCTGTAATAATAATAGTACGCCTTATGGTACCATCCCCAATGAAAAAAATAACCCAAAAGGAATGGCACCATTTCTTACTCAAAGCTTCGCTTCAAAATAATTCGAAAATTCTGCTTTTATCGTCACCCACCCCAATTGTCATTCTGATTCAGTAATCCCAGTGCTTTTATTAGGGGTGTGTGGTATATACCCCTACTCTTATCATTATGTACAGGCTAAATTATCGGTTCCTCTGATATGTTGTGGAATTTTGGAATAGCCTAGCTTACAGTTACAATTTGTTTACAATATCCTGGTGTCACCGGTTTTCGATAGTGCAGTACTATTTTTATATATTTAATATATTCAGCAATTATTTCTCACCTGAATTTTATCTGTTCTAATCAATTAACTCTATCTAATGAATATATGCTGTTTTTTGTTTAAAACTATCAAAATCCAGGTAGCATTTCAACTTTCGTTAGATCCGCCATAATCAAATTTGTTTTGACTGACGTCACCTATTTTCGATAGTAAGTATGGCGCGCTGTTAGTGTTAAAACAACATTAAATAGAATGATTCTTTTATTCTTATTTTTTCGACCAAATTGATTACATTAAATAATGAACAAATAAAGCAACTTCAAACAATTTTAAATAGTGGTGAAGGTCCTGAAGACACACACCCAATGTTATTACGCCCATTTATCATATTTTAAAGTTGTCTAGGGGACTTGGAAACATTTGGCAGTAACAATTCAGCATGGACACTCATTCCATATTTTATCGACTGGAAAGCATTGCCCAAGGCCTCTGGATCATCATTCTTATAATTTCCTCTCTGGATGGAAAATATCTGCAAAGAAATAAACAAGAAATCAATAAAAACAAATTTTAAAACAGAGAATTTTTTAAAAAACGTATGGTGATATGACTATAATGCGTTTCCATACTGTTCTCTTGAACCGATAGTTCACCCAAAGAGAGGCTTATCTATTTTTAAAACACAGCATTGAGTTTATTATCAGACGACAGCATAGGTGAAGAGGACGCTGTTTTCGACGGAAAATAATCAGATTTTCATTGTGGTTTTTTTGGCATTGGGAAAAATGGCGTTTTCAGAATAGATGCACACAGAATTGTAGTCCTACCTCTTTGAAAAGCGTAATTCTCGATCTTTTTGGCTATCTGACACTTCTTGTTACTGACGCTGATTTTGGGAAAAACATTCCGAAAAATGACATTACAATTATCGAATGATCGTTAAAAATAATAACCTATCGAAATTAGGATACTATCGAAAATAGGTAACGGCACAATATATTAAAATTAGTGTTAATTAAGTGCTTACGGTGAAATCTGCTACTGCTAGATGATGCTAAGTTGTTTCGTGAACCGAATCAGACATCTCCAACAAGATTCTCGAAGATTTAACAACACAAGAATCATTTTACAAAATGCATGCTTCGGTCCATCATTCTCCCTCTGACAATCACATTCATTCTGAAGTCAAAGTACTTTCTCCTATACCTTAAGCGTCAAAAAGACTTTGACAGGTAAATACGAATAAACGGTTAACAGACATCTCGACCTTAAGAAAGTTCAGTCCTGGATGTTCTAGTCCAAAAAGAAGTATGACCCAATCTTATGCATTAATTTATTAAATTTCCGGTTGAGCAACACCCAAATCCTCTAGAGACATTGTTTACAGTTATATGACATTACCTAAATGTGTGACACAATATTAATCCACACCTGCTCAAAGGGGCATAAGCACCGAGCATAGACCTAAATTTTGCAGCCCTTCACTGGCAATGGTGACGTCTCCATACAAGTGAAAAATTCTCAAGCAGGACGTTTACGTTTTTGTTTTTTCTTTTGAAAATTTTGTTTTCATTTTTTTTTTAATGTTAAACATGAAAAGTATGACTAAATCTGTGTTGACAGCCAAAATTTTAACCTTCTGGATGCAGGAATAAAAGCAATATTTTAGCCTTCATTCTGCGTTATGTAAACAAAGACTGGAGTCTTTTTATGTTTACATTTAAGGTGGCTCACTACACCGGGAAATAGTTTCTCAAATCAGTACAAATTGATTTAATATTTTAAAAAAGATCCAGAAGATATACAATAAGTGTGTATTTCAACACATGAACAAAAGACTGGTGGATTTGAGCTCAAGATCTGTAGTTCACCAGCCCAATGCTCTCTCTCTCTCTCTCTCTCTCTCTCTCTCTCTCTCTCTCTCTCTCTCTCTGTCTGTCTGTCTCTTGTCCAATGCTTTATTAATTAACCACTTAGCTACCGTGTTATAGACGAATAAATCGATCGATACAAATACTTTCCCAAAACATTTAAATCGCCATCTTGTAACATAGTGTCATAAAGCTTTAGTGTAGTGAGTACCTTAACAAACCAGTGAAATGTTTAATTTTGTAATTGAATTTTCAAAGCATCTTTACTTTTGCACATGCAATTTTACAAAGATTATTCAATAAAGGGTAAAAAAAAACAACACTTAAAAATACTTGTTTTTGATCCACTGTAGATTTTAGGAAAATATTAGATTCCTGGGTCAGAGAAATCTAGACATCATTAAATGGTAATGAAGTATTGTAAAAAAAAAAATTCAAGACTCTCCAATATTGTTTGCAACTAGGAGAAATGGTCACAAGCTATTTTACACCCGCATCCCTCTTGGATCGAACCACTATAACTTTTAGGATAACAATAAATCCTCTCCCAACAATGTGCACATCTGCAAATGGCAATGAAGCATTGTACAAAGTTTCAAGTTTATCAGATAATCCATACAGGAGGAGAAGCATTTTAATGCACAATTTAAGACTTTGTGACAGACAGACTTACAGATATGGACAGAAAGTACAAAAACCATATAATTATATGAAATGAATTTGCATGTAAAAAGTACATGAAGTGCACAATTATGATTTAAATGTAATTATCATTTTTATTAGGAATTTTGATGTCTCCTCTTTTTGCAAACAATATACACATCTATATATGAAGATGAGATATATAATGAGGATATAAAACACTTCTAACAAAAATGTAAACAAATATGTGCAATGCGAGTTTGAAAATATGTATGTCTTAAAAAGTGATTGACTAGATATCAGGAAGCACTTTGCAAGCTCACTCCATGTTACTGTGCTACAACTAACTGAAATTCACTACATTATCCAAAATCCACCCCAAAAGAACCAAAACCTACCAACATTAAATACCAATATATATCCATGTGAGGTCAAGGTTTCAGGAGTGAAACAATGTGTTTTTTAAACTTTAAATCTCATTATGTTTTACTTTTGTAGGATATTCATAATGTTGAAATTGATTTAAAGCAATCAATTTTCAATTGGAGATACAAGGTACATGTATGCACATAAATGTACCACCCTGAATCTCATATCATACATGTACCTTATTTTATAGCTGGCAAAATTATGAAATGAAATTTAATGTCACCACAGAATTTATAATTTCCGTTTCTTTCTCTCAATTCACATGGAGACCTCCTTTTTTAGAGTCTTATTTTCTTTTACTTGAATGTTCTAAATTGAAATCTAAGGAATAATAATCTTGGAAGAAAAATCTACATGAAAATATTTTCTACTTTGAGAAACAAAATGACAAACATAACTGTTTTAAATGTAAGTCAGAAATAGAAAAATAATTCAATTTATTGCACTTACATATGTAATTGAAAGAAAATTCCTTTGAGTACATGATTTTAGAATGAAAATAAGATTGATTAATATTCAAAAAAGTATTTCAATTTCTTCAAAACTTCAATCTTCAGATGATTTTCCATCCATTGACACCCCAAATGTATGATCACACACATTCAGCAGGAACATCTGTTCCTCAAATCTCCTTCACATAACACTTGACTACTTTTGAAATGCAATTTAAGTCTTTTTAGAAATTAACAAAGATGAGTGTACAGATTCATACCCTAGCTGTTGATGATTGCTAAAACTGATCACTACTCAAAACTCTGAAACAAATCTTTCTGGATTTTTTTGTATTTCACACACACACGCACACATACACGTACATGCATACACACATCAAAAATATCAACAAGACACTGACCTTACCAGTCACCTGAGTTATTTAGTTAAAAGTATTACTAACCTCAATATGAATGAAATCTATATAATACAGTAACTTTTCTTGCTCTAGGCATGCATTTATATGCTAAATTCTAATATTCAGTAGAAGTATAATATAAGGTGTAATTCATTCCCCCAAAATCATCTATACTGATGAAACATTTTACAATTATAAACTTGATATACACTTTTAACACTATTTGGATCTGACCTTGAATCAGAACCCTGGAGTTGCAAGTGTCACAATTTTTGTACATCTCTTTCTGTTTTTCTTGACAATGCATCCATCATTTATAATATTCTAGTGTCAACAAAATTAAAGAAGGATTCTTTTAAATCATAAAGACATGTAATTACTATGACCATTTTGGTTCCATCTATTTTAAAGCTAGTATCAAAACCTTTAGATTCTAACATGTATATATAAACTGCGTTTTTAATTATCAAATACCAAAAAAAAAAAAAAAAAAAAAACCACCCAAAAACCAACCAACTTTTAGCTATTGATCTTAATCATAGTGTTTTATTTTGATAATTTAATTTACAGATACATGTATAAGTTGTCATAATGTCATTTAATTCTATTTTATTGTTGCATTTCCTCTTCTTGCCCTTGTAAAACACCTTAGAGTAATAAACTGTTTTATATAAGGCTGCATGTATATAAATTTTATTATTATTATCACTGATCGAGGTCATGAAATTTACAATTACCTGTTCTACCTAAAAGCATCAATAGCATTAAGGAAGATGTTATCTAAATTTAAATGTTTTACACATAAACACTATATATCAAGTTTGGTTCCTCCTGGAGTCAGAATTTCTACCCTAGGAATCATGATATTTACAAGCTTGATGTTTTGTTTACTGTCACAACAGAAGCTGACCACTAGCAATAGGTCACATGAGAGAATCAATTGACCTAAAAAATCTATCAATTAACATGATTGAAATGTTTTAATCTTTATATCCATGATAAGATATTCTTTATATATTTTATATTGAATTCAATTTGGTACTTTGACCTCTTTATTTTCAAAATAATTGGAATTATGTCTATATACATACATGTGAGAGTTGGCCTCCATGTGTCCAATGAAGAAATTATGAATAATGGAATCACAAATTAATGATTGTCTAATGCTTACAGGGATGGATCCAGGAATTTTTGAGAGAGGGGAATTTTACCATTAATTTTGGTTATCAAGGGAGGGGGTCCACCCTCAAAATGTGTTATTTTTACTTTATTTTAGCAAAATTTCCTGAACCAGCACCCCTTCTGGATCCACCACTGGGTTATCATTTACTCCTTCATTCTTGATTACAAACCTAAGGACACTAAATTGTAATTTCACATTTTTTTTTTAATTTGACAATATTTCATTATCACACAACAGCAAAATTATGAAAGCATATACATGTATGTACAATAATAGCAAATTGATTGTTCTGACATATCATTTGATATACATATATATTCATAAGAAAATTTGAACTATCATGCATATTACAGATTATCAGTCATCAAGATTTTTGTTGTGTTTTTTTTTTTTTTTTTTTGGTTCAAAGTAATTTCACATTTTGAATCTTGCTTATTAATTGATATGTTGATATGGAATCAAATGACATGCATGCACGCAGAAGTTATGTGAAAAATGTCAGATCTTGTGTAGCAATTTGTAAACCCAATGATTACAAAGCCTATTAGTATTCTATATCAGTAAAAGAAAATCCTATTTTAATTCATATTTTGCAATAGATGATAAAAGGAATAAGCATTTAATAATAATTATCAAAATCTATAGTTTAAAATTGAAAAACAATCTCATAAAAAATATAACATATATTTTACACATGCATTTTTGTAAACTTTACAAAAGGAACAGATTTCCCCCCTGAATTTATATAAAAATCAGTATTATGTCCTGTGACATTTTGTTATTATGCTTTAATAAACTTCTAATATTGACTTTGTCCTTGCATGGTCACTTTGTCCATTTTTTTTTTTTTATATCTGTACCCAGGTTTTGTCTTGTGACTTTTACCCCAACTAATCCCTCTGTGTATAATACACATGGGATGTTCTTTACAGCTCAGCAAGCCCCTGGCTTTGTTTCTCATTGTTCCTTATCTACAATTACTGGGTGAATGACTTTGTGAGGTTGTAATTTGCCATCTAATACTTTTATAAGCATTTCATATCATGATCAACATGTCATGCTATTTCAGTCAATATTATAAATAATTCATTTGACACATAATATGTAATATTGTAGGCTTATATGGTAATATTTGGAAAATAATGGCAAAGCAATTCTCAGCATGAACATTGAAAATTATGTTGCAATATACATGTACATCACCCAATACAAAGGCAAAGGATACATTTTAATTTTTACGTTTAAATTCATATGAAATATTGTGAAATTCATAATCATGTGAATGCATAGCTGCAGAACTGTAGCTCTCTGAGAAAATATTAATTGGTACAGATCTGTCCCAATATTTTCTCAGAGAGCTACAATTCTGCAGCTAGTGAATGTGGTTAACTTATACTACCATTAAGATATGTAATTTCTTTCTAATATTTGTTTAATTTGTACC
This sequence comes from Ostrea edulis, assembly GCF_947568905.1. Taxonomy (NCBI): domain Eukaryota; kingdom Metazoa; phylum Mollusca; class Bivalvia; order Ostreida; family Ostreidae; genus Ostrea; species Ostrea edulis. The sequence continues at coordinate 87,527,187 of NC_079164.1, read as the reverse complement.
TTTTTCATATTGTACAACAAAGTATAATTTAATGCACATTAATCCTCGAATTATAATAATTTTTTTAAATTATTATTTTTTAGGCTTAATTTTTTTTTATTTATTTGTACAAATAGAAATTAAGTGCATCATAATATATACTTTTAAAGGTAAGATGTACAATTGATATATAATCACTCATACCAACCATTCATACCACTCAAACATTTCAAAACTATGGATTATAAATTTTGATTAGTGCAAAATTTGTTAATTTCTATAAGGTCATCTCAAATCTTTTAAAATCATTTAAGTGACTTTTTGGGGGAAAACACCTGAAACACTTTTAAAGCCAATTTAAATGGTCCAGGTCAAGCATATTTTGCTTTTAGGCCAAATCTTTGTAAGATCATTTGTGCACTTTGACAATTATTTCTAAATATTCGGGCTAGTATAATGAAGAAGTATGGATGTTTCAATTTTCATTAACATTTAATACCAAAACCATATCTCCTTTTCTTGACCAAAAAAGCCCCCCCCCCCCTCCACACACACACAGTGAGGTCTAGATCCGCCACTGTTTAATCTGTGATTTTGGGGCGAAGTTGGATCAATTTCATTTTATGAACAGGTCCAGTGGTACGATGGATTTTTCATTTTCAAGACAAATTAATAGAAATATAAATTGTTAGCCAGTAAAAAGAAGTAATGATTTAAATCAGATACTTGGAACAGTGTTGATGTTAACAGGGACCTATATACTAGTTAGTATATAGCTATGATGTTAACTTATGAAATTCTTATATTGTATACAAGATATTATCCAACTAACAGATAGACTTTTGCAATTATATCTTATGCATTATGAACTGTAGCTAAACAATATCACTATTAAAATCTTATGTCCATTTCCATGTAGTTGGGAATCAATTAAGCTTTCCTGGTTCCGATTTTGGTTTAATTTTTATTTTGTGAACATAAATCAATATTTGTCTAATCACAGGAACCGGTAATTTTGTCTGTAATGATAATAATGAGAGTCTATACGATACCACCACCCCCCCCCCCCCCCCCCCCCCCGTGTTTTTATTAAGAGGTGGTATTGAATACACCCGTAAATATCATTACAGACAAAATGGTAATATATTTACAAGTGCACTCTACGTATTGTTCTCCACGGGCAAGGGACAGGCACCGGAAGTACGGATACATGTATTTAGAGATTGGCCTTCTACTGGTATATAATAAAATGAATTTTATTGTACCGGTAGAAGGCCAATCTCTATACCGGTAGAAGGCCAATCTCTAAAGCTTACAAAAAAGCGTGAAACGATTACATGAATCGAAAGAGGGATGAAATAGACTACGAATTCATACATTTCAGAGAAATTATTCCCACCAAAAATAATATGAAAAAAAGGTGGGGGGGGGGGAGTAGTAATATCCATATTTAAGGTGCCTGTGCAGGCAAGGGCGCATCCAGGAATTGTTTAAAGGATGAGCGGATTGCGACCCAAGTTTGTGCCTATTCCGCCCCGGCCCCAAAGATGGGTGAATATCTCAAACTGGTAAAATGACAAGTTTTGTTTAAAACTATGGAAGTAAAGTGGAGTGACTACAACCCTCTCGATCCGCCACTGATGAACAAGAACTACATTACGGGGATTAGGAAGCACAGGGTTCATTTAGAATAATTGTAATCTTTAAGGAAATCTTCGTGGAGCACATTATCGCAAATAGTTGCTGAAATTGAACCTTACCATAATTCCGCCGGCGAGGATTGCAGCTATTTTCACTTTCACATCGCAGGAGGTGCGTTTGATGAGCTATCAACTTATACAGACAGTATCTCCTCATATCTACATGTACAGGGGCGGGTCCAGGAATTGTGGTTACGGGGCGCCACTTTATGAGGCAGTGGGTCCATGGCGAAGCCCTGGTTGGGGCCCAGGGGGCGAAGCCCCCGGAAACTCCTGGGTTTTACAAATTTTATGGGCTTGAAATATTTCTCCTATTTAGTCATTTGTATTACATGTATTTTCTATCATTTTAATAAGATGAAATTAACAAAATGACCCAAATTTTAAGGGTTTTTTGGAAAATATTAAGTTCTCCCAATAAAGTAATTAAAAAAATTAAAAGATTTTGTCATTTATTTCTCCGCCTGCGCCACCTCTAAATCCGCCACTGATGTATATTGCAATAATCTACCAGAATATACTGACACCTTATAGGTGATACTTCATTAGTACAAATGGACACCACCACCATCCCTCCAAACGGAGGGGGTGAGACTAACAACGAAAGGGGAAAAACACATTCCGCAAATTATAATATACATGTAACAGGCTGTCTTTGCATTTAGTCCGAGTGTTTTCAGTTATCTTTTTAAAAATTCTATATATTGATTGCAACACAAACATCCTATTATAATTACATGGCGATGATAAAGTCTCAGTAAGTTTCCACAAAGCTGAAAATTGGTATACACCATATTGTACAAACTGATACAGAACTAAAATATTGCGGAAACTTATCAAAACTTTGCGGTAGACTATCAATATAGCAATGTGCATACTAAAACAGAACAGTTTCTGCAAACCGAAATTTACGCAAACTTGATCAGCTTTCAGCAAATTTTCGTTGCGGAAACTACTCGAAAACAACGTAGATATGTCAAGTTTCAGCAGGACACACCAAGTTTTTGCAGGGAGAAAGCTTTCAAGATGAAAAATGAGTGCGGAAACTTGACGAAAACCACTTGTACACCTAAGTCTATGTAGTGAAATTTGTATTTTTCATCCATTGTAAATTCCATGTTTTTAATGAAAAGAACTTACATGTATATAAATTGACATTAGTAAATACTATGTAATATTGCAGGTAAATTTTGTAGGGTATATAAGCGAGTGGGGGGGGGGGGGGATTCAGACCAGCTTTTAGTGTTAGGAATTGCATGCTTTAGTCCCAGTTTGTGTTACTCTGAAGTGAAGTCCCAATTGGTTATTAAAATACACGCACATAGATCTATACATTTCCATACACCTATATTCAGTGCAACCCCCCACCTAAAATTTTCAAATTTAAGGTAAATCGCGGTATCTTGTTTAAAAAAATGTACTAAACGATAAAAGAAGCAATAATTTCTTCCACTCCCGGAGAAATAAATGACAAAATCTTTTGATTTCTTGCATTACTTTATTGGGAGAACTTAATTTTGTTCTAAAACCCATAAAATTTGAGTCATTTTATTAATTTCACAAATGACTAAATAGGAGACATATTTCAAGCCCTGTAAAATCCCGGAGCTTCCAGGGGCTTCGCCCCCTGAACACCACCAGCACTTTGCTCTTCTGGGTCCACTGTGGGCCTCAAGGCGGCCCCCGGACCCCCTGCCTCATAAAGTGGCGCCCCCTCCCTGTAACCGCATTTCCTGGACCCGCCCCTGATATTACGAAGTTCATACAGCCCGAATCATCGAAGCTTAGACTGGGTATTTTGAATTGAAGATTTTAAGATTTCCAAAACGCAGTTTGACAAATAAAAACGGGTGTGTAATGCTCTAGTATGAAATTATATTGGAAAAGAAGAATCTACACGCGTGCAAATGCGCATGCCTTTCTGCTGTCTGACTGGCTCTATCCTTCCGACTCTCGCGTTATAATCTAGGGGATAATTGAATTATCTCTCAAGATCCGTGCAAATGGCCACATTTAAGTAATAGACAATTGTGTAGTATTACATGAATTTACATTTGTTGATTTTAAGGCAAGATAACCATGAATTATGTATTGTATTCAGAGGCGGGTGCAATATTTCAGTTTGGGGCCCGGAGAAATTGCTGGGTGGGTGGGTCTAAAGACCGCCTTTAGACCTCAGTAAGTCCAGGACAAAGTCCTGGGTGGTTCCAGGGGACAAAGCCTATGAAAGCTCCCGCTTTTTTCTTTCTTCTTTTATTGCGAAAACTAGCACCAGTACTCTCTAAAGTATTTTGATTGCATATCTTTATTCTTAAAAGCTGTATATTTGGCATGCGCATATTTAATATACATTAATGAAAAAAAAAGTCTAAAACTATATCGCATTAAAAGTGTACAAATTAAGTTTACTTAGTTCATTCCCAACATTGGGTGCATGATCTTTAGTTCCTTAGAATGTATTAAGTACTAGAGACACACGTTACATGGATATGAAAACAGACACTCAGATTTGATTGATAGGATATTGTTTAAGTTTCCTCTCGAGAATTTTTCACTCATATGAAGACGTCACCATTGCCGGTGAAGGGCTAAAACATAGGCCTATGCTCGGTGCTTACGGCCTTAGAGCAGGGAGGGAATTTATCGTGCCACAGAAGTTGAGACAATGGGCCTCGGTTTTTTGCGTTCTCATCCGAAGGACTGTCCCATTGGGTCGTCTCTTACGACAGGCAAGGAGTACTGAGGACCTATTCTACCCGGTGTTGTAAAGCATAAAATCCCCCCCCCTCCCGCATAGACTTTTCCTCCGAAAAAACGGGCCCGGGATAGACATTCCCCCCGGAAAGATGGGCCTGGAATAGAATTTCCCCTTACGAAGAATTAACCCGGGTCCAACCCCAACCCCCTAAGAAAAACCGTCCCAGTATAGAAATTCCCCCTAAATGACAGTACACCCCCATTCTTACATTTTAGCTATGTATCTGTTTCCATTTCTATTACTAGAATTCTCTTGCTTATTTAGACCCAGTAATTCTTCTGATTATTTTTGTGTGTGTGTATCGTGAACAATCATCATCTTATGATTTTTTATAAAAAGGAAATTGCTCAAATCGTGTAATGGTATATCAAAATTCATTCAGACATCTTAAGTCTTTATCGTTATTTACTAGTATCTAACATTTGAATTAGTAAAGTTGGGAAGAACTTAAATGATTTTTTTAATTTAAATAAACGAGAAAATTGAATTACTTTTATTTATACAGTTCATCTATTTCACTTTTCAGATATTTTAATTATACATCTTATAGTCACGTCGCGCACGGTACTGGTGTTACTTTCATACGTGCATTAGAAAATGTTTCCGCTATGTTTACACAGTTGTATATTTTGTGGATTATTAAAGTCTTATACATCAATGGCAAGGAAAATATATAAATAATAATAATAGCTTATATAAAATATAATTTACACGCATTATATTATCAATAACGGAGTTATATACACGCAGATGTCGTCATTTTTCGTTGTCCCGCGTTACATGAAATACGCATACGCTTTATCCACAGATTAATAAAATGATTGATTTTGTCCCAAATAACGTAAGAATTGGTGTATGATTGTGACGTCCTTATCTAAAAACCATAAACCAATTACTTTAAACACTTAGTTCATAGAATTGATATAGCGACCTTAAAAATGGCAAAGACAGTGCCTGTCAGTGGTGTCCCGTGTTTGTAGATAGACTGCAAATGCAAATCATCATGACCAGTAGCACGCCTAATACAGGGGGAAGTTGACTATCCTTGTTACATTTATAATGTACATGTATCGTGGAGCACAATGTATACCAGTATTATAAAATTCTGAGTATATCCATGAAGTAGATTGATTTTATCGGTGTCCAGTGAAATGTCCTTTTTCTACAAATACCGCGCTTTTTAAACAATTCTACCATTTTATGTCTTATTTCTAAGCATTATTCCAACGCGAATATTTTAATGAATATAACTTACAGAAAGTACATAAAATTTACTATATAGAATATACAACATTTCATTTTATCCCGCGTCCATTTAGGAAAACGAAAAGATACTTAATGTCCAAATAAATGTCCCATGTGATTTTGTCGCGCAATGACGCGACGTCAATGTACACAACCTACGTCTAGCTAAAACGTAAAATGTTGCTTTTATTATTTTTGAATTATCTAAATTAAAATGATTTTTAAAAATAGTATACAAGGTATTTAAGCTATTGCATGTGTATCTCATAGATGTGTTTTACTCTAGATCTGGTACATATACTTTAATTGACTTTATCAAATGACAATTGTACAGACTACATTTTGTTGCATGTACTACTGTATGTCATCGTCGCAAACCACGGGTTATTGTTTCATTCTATTTCACATACGTTTGTGAAATAGAATGAAACAATAACCCGTGGTTTGCGACGATGTACTGTATGTATGCATATAAAAATTCAGCATTGAACAGATACACTTACGGTGTGTAAAACGTTGCAATATTATACAAATCTTGATTTATATACGAAACTCTTTAATCATATTCGATAATCTTGTTATTCATATATGACAAAATTTTAATTATATTCGATAATCTTAATATTTATATGCGAAAATTTTGATTTATATTCGATAATCTTGTTATTTATTTACATTTGGTAACCTTGTTATTTATATTCGATAATTATATAAATCTCGATTTATATTCCATAATATTTGATTCGTATTTGATAATGTTGATGTACACATGCTAGATGTACGCATGAATTTAGTCATATTGATTGTAGGTGAAATGCATAATTTCAAAAATTGATAAAAGAATTAGCTTCATTGACCATGACCTGACCTCGGATGTCTTAAATTTAACTAGAGGAGCTACTCTGCTAAAATTAAACTTTAATAAATATACAGCACTACCAGCCGTGAGACATTTGGCCTACTGCCTGAATTGAATAGTTGACCTTGCCCTAATATGCTGAATAAACCCAGTAGCTATGTCGAAGCTTGGGTGGCTGCCCTGTAATCCCCCATAGGCTGCTTACCTAGCTGGATTAACAAGTGTGATACAAATTTGAATATGTATTAATCGTAATCAGAAACAGGGTGCAAATTTACATATATGGCGGAAAGGGTCGCGTGCAATTTTTTGTGGGGAACTGGGGAGGCGGCCAGTTTGACTACCAACGTAGGGGCAACACAGGGGGCCTTATGTGGACATGGGTGCCTGGACCTGAACGGGTGATCATCTAAGGGGGAAGAGATCTCTGCGCATCTCAGCTGTCTCCTGCGTGCTACCTGGTTTAAAGAGCAAGTACAGAGCAAACTGTGGACCCTCCTACAGTTTCCAACATGCACCAGCCAGTAGCATTCCCTAGGAGGTGGATGTGAGCACAGGCACCAGAACGGTGGATATATATAGCGTGTTAGATCTTATGTACCCCCCCCCCCCTTCCAATGAATGAAAGATATATACATAAGTCACATATTAAATGAATTGAATGTCAAAATCTTGTTAGAGTATCAGTGACGTGTTGAACAACCTCACTGTTGTATTTAGGACCCAGGTGATCTCTGGCGGGTGTGAGCGATTGCCCCTGGAATATTTCGCCCATATGCGTTGGTACTCCAGAAGAGTAGAGGAAGCCTCTCTCTCTCTCTCTCTCTCTCTCTCGTAGAGTAAAATAAAAAAAAATTCGCATATGAATATCAAGATTTCTCACATATAAATCAAAATTTCCGTCCGCATATAGATATCAAGATTTCTCACATATAAATCAAAATTTCCGTCCGCATATAGATATCAAGATTTCTCACATATAAATCAAAATTTCCGTCCGCATATAGATATCAAGATTATCGAATACAAATCAAGATTTCCGCATATGAATAACAATATCATTAGATCAAAAGTTCAACATCTGACAAAAAAATCTAAAGTCACACGGTTTTCACGAGACCACCCCTTCAAAACTAAATATGATATATATTGAAACTAACCGATTCGCAAGTAAAACATACGAGTATAAATAACACTCTGTATACCTTTTCTACTGTTTATTCAGAAATGAAAGTGAACATTAAAACGTTAAAATGTAATATTATTTGGAAGTTTTTATCTCTCACTTCAACTCACCGTGGTTATTATTATTATTCATTTATAAAGCGCAAAACTACATATACTTTCTATGCGCTGGTTGTTGTTTTTTTTTCCACTAGAACGTGATCGATGTAGATCGATGACAGAAACGTACGGGAGTTTTTAACCCCCCCCCCCCTTCCGTGTTTGGCATTAATAAAAAGTATTAAAGAGAGCAATGATTATTAAACATAGAGACTTGAACAAGTCTATATATATCCTAGAAAAAACCAAAACTGATTTTTTTTTACTGTGTTCAAATTTTTCAGAGGTCATATTCATAAGAATTGCAAGCCTTATTTCATGGGATGGTTACCTGTAAAATGCGAAACGAAATCGAAAGGAAACGAAATCTACCGAAGCAAAACGAAACCTACCGAAACGGGTACCCTTATTTCATACGACATGCCTGCTGTTGTAGGCACGGTGAAATAAATACAGTACGTATACTTTGGAGTATTTCTAAGAATTCATAATTTTTATGAATGTACACTATACACGTACAAAGATTTATTTTCAATTTTTAAACATTAAATCATGCATGTGCTTTAGTTATGATATTACAGCTTGGAGATAATGAATTTGTTTAAAATGTGACGTTGCTTTCGTGATTATATTTTGCCACAATTTATGACGTTATAAGTGTAACGTAAAGTGACACCAGTACCGTGCGCTTAGTGAGTCGATTTTTTACGAAAAATCCTACTTATATTGACCATCGTTAAAGTCTTTTGGTAAGCATATTGTATTTACAATAAAAATATTTGTTTGTTTTATGAATATCGTAATATTAATGAGCGCATATCTATTTCCTTAAACTATTATAACAAATGAAATCCGGAAACAGGGGGGGGGGGGGGGGGTTATATATATACCAGGGCGATTTTTCCGCCAAAGGGGAGACTCTATACTGATTTTGTACATAGGGGGAAATTATATCCTGGGGCGCAATTCCGGGCCCGTTTTTCCGGGGGGGGGGGGTCTATGATACAACACCGGATCCCCACGGGATGAAACATATCTGATATACATATTACATGTAAAAGCCCTACATTAACTGGATACTGGATATTGGACTACAAGGGCTTTGCAATTGAGGACTAACCAAATCACGGTTAGGGTGGTTCGGGAGGGGTTGTCCCCCTCCCTTACGGGAGAAAATATTGAAGCATTACAGGTAATGATCAATTGCAAGCACATTAAATTCTTATCTTTGAAATGATGGGGGGGGGGGGGGGGGTTGGGTTCCATCTCCACACCCCTTAATTCTGCAAGTGAGACTGTTAGTTAACTCTATGATAAAATTTAGAAGATATAAAACAGAAAGAATTTTGATACAAGTAAAAAGTTTCATATATTTTTGGAAAATTATCTAGATGTGCAATATTTAGGATTAAGCTCAATAAAAATCCGAAGTACGTAACATTTGATAAGGGTAATTTTCGCATGGGGCGCCTCTATGCCGGCTTGATTAGATCGCGTCGTATACGTACATTTAATGACAGAGTGAAATTTTAGTGTTTTTATTGAAGAAAATATGTGGTTGTCATAGACAAAAAACTCCGCACTTTTATCGTGTCCAGAGTTAAATGTCGCACTTTTAAAGGTATTTTGTTGATTAGGAATATGCATTGATTGATCACTATTTTACGATCAAGTGTTGCATCTATATATTTTGGAAAATGAACTATACGTGATGGCTGGTCGAGGGGTTGGGGAAAGGGTGGGTGCTTTGATCAGTCCGCTACTAAAGTTTTCCTAGTAATGAAGACAGTATTAGTTCTTCATTGTAAAATCTATTTCCAATATCAACCGTAACTATTTCAACTCCAGTAAAGCTTCCACCAAAAAATTACAACAAACAACAAATCATCGATACATAAATGTTCGAGATTATGTCTCTAGGTAGTGTCAAAAATAACAACGAAATCTTTCTTTGGAAGCGGAAGACCATAATGATAACAGAGATAACAATGAGGTCTTCAGTTGGAAGCGGAGGACCTGAATTACAGTAAACAAAAAACCCATTTATACTAGACTAGATAGGTTAGGGTCAATGGCTTATGATCTCGTGTCTGACGAAGCGTAACGTGTAGAATATAATAGGGTAGATTGTTAATTGGGAATACAAAATGACTGACTAGTGGGACCACTATTTTTTTTTTTTTATTTAAGTAGTGTCAAGAACAACGAAATCTTCCGTTGGAAACGGAAGACCTTAATGATATCTTATTCAGGTTTCCATTTGGGAGCAGAAGACCTTAACTACAAGACTTGTTCGGTTAGGGTCAATGTGTTATGGTGTCGTGTCCGACGAAGCGTAACGACTAGGATTTAAAAGGATAGTTTGTTAATTGGGAATACACAATGACTGACCAGTTGGGCCACTATATTTTTTTTTATATCCGAACTAAACATCGTGTGATTATTTCCTGTACATATATGAAGTATTCAAATTGTACATTGTATAGAATATCAGGGACTAAGTAGAGTGATTGAACAGTATTTTCCGTTCAAGTGCCATTTCTATCTGGTCAAAACGAGCCTTTTGTCAATTTTGGACCATAAATTCTGCAGGAGGAGGGGTGGCTTCTGCTCCTCCGCCGCTAAAGTTTTGGTTTTTTTTTAATTTCAAAATATTCATAAATAAACACCGCACGATTATCTATTCTAAATATTCAAATTATTCAAAATGTTAACGTTGTCTATTTCAACTTTCAATATAGTTAGGAAGCTAAGTGAATAACGCTGAATTTTACCGCAGATATCCATTGACTTCATTTACCTGATTATTATAGATCAACACAATTATATTTATATGTGTACTTTTAAAAAGTGGCGGATCCAGGGGGTTAAATTGCAATATGAATACTTTACTTTTGAAGAAAGAAAAAATAGAAAACCCAAACAGATAGAAACTCCAAATAAACAATGAAACATACTAGTAAAGATCACAGGAATTTATCACGTACAAAATCAGTATCTAGGTAGTATTAGTGGGTTAGTGTCTGACGAAGCGTAACGGCCAGAACTCAATGGTGAAGTTCGTTAATTGGAATTACACAATGACTGACCAGTGCTTTACGTTCAAGGGTAAAAATGGGCCACTTGTCAATTCTAGAAATTGAACTGTGCGAGGGAGAGGGGGATGTTCGCTCTCGGTCATCCACCACTAAAGTTAATAAACATCATATGATGAATTCCTTAACATGTATATATGTAAAGTATTCAAAATGTTAACATTAAATTTACTTGTATTTTAACTTCCAATAATGTTACAATGATAGATGAGTACCGCTGTTATAGGCATCACCAAAATTATCTAGCTAGTGGCGGATCCAGAGGGGTAAGAAGTAGGCATAAAATCGTGATAACAGTACTTTGCTTTTGGAATAATGATAAATAAACCCTGACAAGACAACCCTGATATATATATATAAATGTCCGTGATCATAGAAATGTATCACATAAAAAATCGATGACTAAGTGGAATAACAATTAATTGTCAATGATAACAGGTTTTCATTGCGAAGCAGACCTTAATTACAATAAACAAGTACACCCACAAGATGTTGTCGTGTCTGACGAACCGTAACGAGTAGGATTTAAAAGGGTAGTTTGTTAATTGGGAATACACAATGACTGACCAGTGTCCCCACTACATTTTTTTTAAATTTCCGAACTAAACATCGTGTGACTGTTTATACCATACAAATATGAAATATTCAAATTGTACATTGTAGAATACCAGGGACTAAGTAGAGTTACAATGGGAGTAGTTTTTTTAATTGGAAGTACACAATGACTGACCAATATTTTCCGTTTGAAAGTGCCATTTCTATCTGGTCAAAACGAGCCTTTTGTCAATTTTGGACCATAAATCCTGCAGGAAGAGGGATGGCTTCCGCTCCTCCGCCTCTAAAGTTGTTTTTCTAATTTCAAAATATTAAAAAATAATCCTCGTATGATTATGTATCCTAGATATTTAAAGTATTCGAAATGTTAACGTTGTTTATTTCAACTTTCAATATAGTTAGGAAGCTAATATTAAGTGAATAACGCTAAATATTACCGCAGATATCCATTGACTTCATTTACCTAATTAGTAGATCAACACAATACGTCTACCTAATAACTGGCGGTTCCAGGGGGTTAAACTGCAATATCAATACTTTGCTCTTGAAGAAGAAGAAGAAGGGGGAAAAACCAAACAAATAAAAACTCCAAATAAGCAATGAAACACACGAGTAAAGATCATTAGGAATTTATCACGTACAAAATCAACTCACGACTAGTGTCAGTGGCTGTATTCAATGATGAAGTTTGTTAATTAGAAATACACAATGACTGACCAGTGTTTTACGTTCAAGGGTAATGTCTATCTGGTCAAAATGGGCCGCTTGTCAATATTAGAAATTGAATTGTGCGAAGATAACATCATATGATGAAGGCATGCCTTTATATATATATATATATATATATATATATATATATATATATATATATATATAAAGTATTCAAAATGTTTACATTAGATTATATCTACATTTATTTTAACTTTCAATAAGTTAGAATGATAGGTGAGTACATGTACCGCTGTTATAGGCATCACCAGAATTAATTTAGCTAGTGGCGTATCCAGGGGGGTATTATAAGAAGTAGGTATAAAATCGTTGTAACGGTACATGTACTTTGATTTTTGAACACTGATAAATAAATCAGATAATCCTGATATATAAATGTCCGAAATCATAGAAATGTATCACAATATAAAATCGTTGACTAAGTAGTGTCAATGGATTGATTTAAGGTTTCATGTCCAACGAAGCGTAACGATTATGATTTACGAGGGTAGATTGTTAATTAATTGGGAGTACACAATGACTGAACAGTGCTTTACATTCAATAGTCGTGTATATCTGGTCATTAAGTGGCTGGGGAAATAATTAGTACTATGCGTGAGGGATGGGAATGGGACGGGGGATCCGCCCATTCGCCACTGAAGTTATTATTTGAAAAATAAACATCGTATAGTTAAATTCTTTTGCGTATACAAGGTATTCAAAATATTAACGTCATCTATTTTATCATCCAATGAAATTAAAATGATAAGTGAAGACTGTTGTATCCACACAACTTGTGTAACTAATTAGTGGCGGATCTCGGGGTTAATACATTTGTAAGTAGACCTAAAAATTTGCGATAACATTGCTTTGCTTTATGAGTAAAAAATAGTCTACAATATTAATAAAACATTGATACACAAATGTCAAAAATCATATAAGTTTATCACTATAAAATCGCTCGAGATGTTTAGAACACTTAGAGCCGAACTTCCCTAGAGTCGAGACGTCTGTTAACCGTTTATTCGGACACGCCTGTTAAAGTCTTTTCGACGCTTAATGTAAAGGTAGCAATCGGAGAAAGTACTTTGACTTGAGAATGAATACGATTGTAGAAGGGAGGGAAAGATGGACCGAAGCATGCATTTTGTAAAACGATTCTTGTGTTGTTAAATAATCGAGAATCTTATTTGAGATGTCTGATTCGGTTCACTAAACAACTTAGCATCACCTAGCAGAGTTCATGTTTCACCGTAAGCACTTAACACTAATTTTAGAATATGTAAACAAGTTGTAAGCTAGGCCTATTCCGTAATTCAACAACATATCACAGGAACTGGTAATTTAATCTGTAGTAATAATACTGCTACCCTTTATAAAACCACAAGGATGGTGGGTGACGATAATTTTAAGAACTATTTTGAAACGAAGTTTTGAGTGAAGTATCAGCCCTTGTAGGTCCCCCCCCCCCCCAATAGCAGCTGATTAGGGGATGGTACGGTATATGGTATATACCCACACTATTATTAATACAGACAAAATTACCGGTTCCTGTGAACATATTTTAGTACCTGACGACATATGAAGGGTTGTGAATAGTGAATGTGAGCAACTGCATGTGAATGCACGGGCAATGGAAGTTGATGTAAATAGATACATGTAGTATGTGCATGTATATATATTTATACATGCACATACTATATATTTACATTAACTTACAGTGCCCGTGTGTGAATGAGTATTTCATAGTGTTCTTGTCTGCTTGTTGCAATAATATAGTCCCGTCCAATTTTATATGGATATTTTTGTGCAAGGGTTATATGTATACAATTAAAATTGCATGGGGAAAAGTTTAGTAATGCAGAGCTCTAATATCTTTTATTATCTCTCATGTTTTTTAGACATTTATTCACAAACACATAGGCCTACACATAAGAGTTTATAATTACTATATATATTTAAAAATTAATGCCATGCCTTGGCTTTTAAGTACATTTTAAGAATCATGACAAACAACACTTTTTAAGATACAATTTTCTGTTTTATTGTTATATTCATGGAATAAAAATCCCATCCTGTGTTTTATTTGGGATATCTATTCCCATTCATGCTCAAATAGGATATTTACTGCCATTTCATGTTCATTATGGGACATTGTATCCCATATTAAGTTTAAATATGGGAGTTAAAATCCTATGGGAGAAATTATATTTTTTCTCCCATAGGATTTTTTGTGGGAGTGAAAATCCCCCAAGTGGGATTAAAAATCCCTCCAAAATCCCATGGGATTTTTTGATTTCAGGTGAAATATCTTAAAAACTACAATAGGTGCAAGTGTAAATGTTGGTGCATGTCTTGTGAACATAAAATCCCATCTTTTTTTGTGAAGGGTTTATTTGTATCCTTAATAAAAGGGTTGGCGAAACTCCGGACTTTTGTCGTGTCCAGAGTCAAATGTCGCACTGTTCTTAATAGTTCTAGTGAATAAAACATGCCTCGACCTCTTGATTCATATTCACAAAATATCCACCAACATCTTTATCGCACCATACGTAAATACCAAACAAGAGGTACGCTGATTTCTGATCTATACCTGATCTAGCTGATGAACGGGAAGACATATTTCTATGAAGTCATATACACATTTACAAAAAGTTTTGCAACGCATTTACATGTATGTTGTTTATCGTGCACACATATATTTATTTATTGTAAGACTGCACTTCTATTTGCAGAAAAGAAAAGTTTTTAACTACAATGATTACAAATTTTAAGTGAGGAGTAGTCATATATTTTACAAGTGTGAGGTTTTTGTATTTTTATACATGTATGTACTTCCCCATGAAGTATTTTCTTACTTTTGTTGAAGCGACCACACAATGTATTGTACATAGATTTAACCTATTAAAAACAGCTCTGTAGATTATAACCTATAGAATGTATCTAGCATTATATTCACGAGATATTTCTAGTGATATATTGAGCATATTCATAATAATGCGTTTTTGTGTGTACATATCAACATCATGCAGTTTGAAGGATCGTATGTTAGAATTAACGTGTGTCCATTATAGAAATTACTGCAAGTTAACGAAGATACGCTCGTTTCTACGGGAATTCCATATTACACGTATTATTACAAATGAATTACCTTGCTTTATTCATGTATACCATTGTGAAATAGTGTATTGGGCTGCAGATCTCATTTTTCGCGTCATGTGTATCTCTACTTTCTCTTTTGCTTGACGTTGTACCGCGCACGTTACATATGTCATTTCCGGTGGCGTTTTACCTATCTGTTTAAGGATCCGCCAACGAAATATTCTTGCTCCAGTAAATCTTGGCATTAATACCAGAACTATTGCTTTGGAGGTAATTGATTAATTACTTAGATTAGATTGAATTAGACTAGTGCTATTTTCCAGTTTATTAATAGTTCAATATTAATTCTAGTTATATATGAACTATTTTCCAGTCACAATTTTGGTTGGATTTCCAACGGAATCCGTTCCCGTTGGAACGAAATCGTTGGACGAGGGTTTAAAAGAGGGAGCGCGCGTCCCCATGGGGACTCCAACTTTTTCTACTTTATTAGATAGATGTAGGTATTATTTTAAGTTAGAAATGATTAGGTTTTAGTAAGAGGGGGGGTGAAGTAAATTTTATTGCTATTTTATGTGACTTTCAGTGAGTTGTAATATTCATTGATAGGGATACAGTATATTATTTCTATTAGAATTATAGACGACTGCAGCCTTGCGCTATATTTTTTAGATTGTGTTCAGTGCCATAATTTATTAACTCTATTTGTTATTTCGTTGAATAAACCTTGTAAACTTTAATTCATCTCTTTATTACTTGCTAGTAAATTATTTGGAGCCCATCGCAAACGATCATCCGACATATTCTGATATACTCAACATTAAACAATTGTTTCTGTTGAGTCTGTTAAATTATATTTACAACAACAGTAATCGCATAAAATAAATTCACGGTCCAGTGATCGAACCACTAGACCGTTACATTTTTGGTGTCAGAAGTGGGATCTACAAATTTCAGGTGTGGATCCAGTGATGCGGACTTACGTATTTCAGTTTTGAAGTCACAGTTGTTGTATTTGTTGTTTTTTGGGTTTTTTTTGTTCCGTCCTTATCCGATAGGGATTAAATTACAAAATGTTTACAAGGCTACAAGCCTCACAAAAGGAAGAGGAATTGAGGGAAACTGGAATTCAAATAGCTGAGACTGAGGAATGTTCATCTCAGGATGAGATACCCCAGAAGTCTAATCCTCAGGAAATACATTTTCATACATGTACTGAAACATGTCCAAGTGAGGATGAAATAAATGCAGCATATAATGAAAATAATTTTTCTAAAGATTCTAACACCAATACAGAGGAGCATTTGGGACCATCACCAGGTGTTCTCTCCCCACATATTATGACGCATGGTGCATTTTCTGGCGTCACACCATCATCCTCTGTTAAGAGAAATAGGACATATACAAGGTCTAGATCAAATAGTGCTAAATTCAATACAATCAGCCCCGATAAGTGCGTTGCTCCCCATTATGAGGGAGATAACTCCGACAAAGAGAGTGAGACAAATGTCCCTACGATCATGTTACATGGGTTCACTCAAGTTTTAAATGGAGCTTTCACAAGGATGACGGATGCCCTCGGCTCTATGTTAAGGAATGCTATCACAGAAATAAAAGAGAGCTCAGTGCATGAGAATCCTCCCACAATAAATCCAAATGAGAGTAGATCTACACATAAGCACAGTAATAGGGCGTTCCGAAGTCTGTCGTCTTCCTCTTCAAGGAGAACTCATGTCCATGAGCAAACTGCTGATCAAGAATCTGAGTTGTCAGATAACTCTGAGTCTGAGTCTCCCAATGTCAGTTCGGTATCAACCTCAAAGTTGTATAAGAGAACTACAAACAATTCGGCAGCAAAGTTACCTGCATTTAAGGGGGAATCTGATGAAAAGTGGAAATCTTATATAAACCGATTTGAGGCAGTGGCCAATTACAATGGCTGGTCTGGAAAGGAAAAATTAGGTCAATTGCTCCCTAGACTGCAAGGTGCAGCAGGTGATTTTGTGTATGAGGAACTCGGACCAGAAATACTGTCAAATTACAATAATCTTATTAAAGAAATAGGGTGTCGATTTGGCGTCATAGAAACAAATAAGACTTATCAGACAAAATTTCGCTGCAGAGACCAGAAAAATGGAGAACTGGTCCAAACATATGCAGTTGAGTTAAAGAGCCTATACAGTAAGGCCTACCCAAGTAGAGATGGTAATACTTGACAGGAGGACCTTGTCTCTAAATTTCTTCTCGGACTCTCAAGTGAGAAGGCTAGATTACATGTTGAGTTAAATAGAACTCCCAAAACAATCGAGGAGGCAACAAGGCATATAATAGAATACGAGGGAGCTACTAGATATCCTCGTGCCAACGACAACAGTGATTGGGTAAATCGTAGGAAACCCACCAGACAAGCTGCAGATAGAGGTATATCATCAACAAGTTCAACTGATGATGTAGTTACGAGAAACAATCCTCATTCTAATGCTAGGAACAAATCTAGGGAAGAAACCGGAGATGTAAAACCCAACCCTAGTACCTCTCAATATGTCACAAAAGAAGACTTAAAGAGTGCTCTTCTGGAACTTAAGGATTCTTTGCAGTCCAATGACCATGTTACACAGAAACAGAGAGGTTCTTCTAAATGCTACAGTTGTGGAGAGCCTGGGCATTATGCTAATAGCTGTCGGAGTGAAAAGACTCTGAAGGGTGCAAGAGGCAATAAACCTCTAAGTCCAGTAGCAAACCAATCTAAACCATGTCAGTTAAACTAGAACGGGTCAGTTCTGTCGTCCAAGAGGTAACCCAGATGAATTGTGAGAATGGCCCAACTTTGGATGATGGTAAATCAAATAAAAAAAAATCTAAATCAATTCAGAGTTTACTAGAAAACAGTGTGGTACAGGAAGACCTTGGTGTAGGGAATGATATTAAGTTAAACTGTTTTACTGAAACCCCCTGCTATTCAATGTTGAGTGCCAATATTTCAGGTCCTGCTTCATCTAAAAGCGAGGAACATGGAAATGCCTGTGGGCAAAAATTAGTGCTCGGAGTAGAGCCGGATTGGAGTGGTACTTCTTTGGAGAGACCTGTAAACAGTCGGGTAGACTGTGGGGTGGTTCCAGATTTTGAGAGGCTTGGAAACAGTCGGGTAGACAGTGAGGTGGTACCGGGTTCTGAGAGGCTTGAAAACAGTTGTGTAGACTGTGGGGTGGAACCAATTGTTTTAAATGTTGATCATCAGGTAGAATATACCGGTAATTCTCCTGATTCAATTTCAAATCTTGACACATTAGCAGATGGAGTTTGTAAATCTACTTGGAAACAGTCTTCTGGGATTGAAGACAGAAATGCTTTACACCTTGGTCAATCGTCCCCCTGTGATACTTTAAGACAGATAAATGGAACTCCAGGAATTTATATCAGTGGTTCTGTTCAGGGTGTCAATGTAGACTGGACAACTGATACGGGAGCGACTAGATCTATTATTTCTAGGAAATTTTTTGATAGGATTCCAAAGAGATTAAGGCCAAATTTAAAACAATCTCGTTCATTAAAAGGTGTTAATGGAGAACCCTTAAAAGAGTTGGGAAAGGCCATTTTTTAGATTCATCTGGGTCAGGAAACAAGTATGGAAGAAATAATTGTGGCGGAGATAGAAGATGAAGCCCTGTTAGGATTAGACATTTTAACAAAGAAAGAAAATGGTCCAGTTGACATAAAATTACATGAAAACTTAATCACATTTAGAGGTCATGATATTAAAGTCAGTAAAATAATTGACAGAATAAGAAAAGTATCAACAGTTGATACAACTGTCATTCCTCCATATAGTGAGGCCTTAGTGAATGTTTTTATAGATAGGTCTGAAACCGACCAGACTTTACCTCAGCAGATATTTTGTATTGAACCCTCAGAAGATTTCAATAACAGGCTTTCACTATTGATGGCTTCTTGTCTTGTAGACTTAGGAAAGAAAGTTACCACGAAAATAAGGGTTATGAACCCTAAAACGGAAATTAGCATAAAACAAGGTGAAATCTTGGGAGATGCTGAACTAGTAGACTTTACAAATATTCAAACAATTATGTCAGCAGAGAGTTTTGCTGATCAAAGTAATTACTCCATTCGGAGGATCCAACTAGGAGAAAGTTCTGAAAAGGGAAACAACTCTTTACAGGAAAAGGAATCTGAAGCTCAGTTCTTGAATACTGACAAGGATGTTCCTGAACATCTATGAGATCCGTATAATAGGTCTTCTGTTAGCAAGACTTTAGGTGAGAATCGTAGCATTTCGGATCTTCTCTGCAAATATCAAACGACATTTTCAAAAAATGAATCAGACCTAGGAGTCACTGACCTTGTACGACATGAGATAGATACTGGAGATGCCAAACATATCAGGCAGCCTTCTAGGAGAGTCCCTTTGGCATTTGCAGAGGAAGAACAGAAAGTTGTTAAAAATATGCTAGAACAGGGAATTATTAGAAAATCAAGCTCTCCTTGGGCCAGTCCCATTGTACTTGTTAAAAAGAAAAATGGAAAAACTAGATGTTGTATTGACTACAGGCGTCTCAACACTGTAACCCGTCAGGATGCATTTCCTCTCCCTCGAGTTCAGGACTGTATAGATTCAGTTAGAGGATCTGTTTACTTTTCTACATTTGACCTTACAGCTGGGTATCACCAGGTTCCTGTAAAAGAGGAAGATATCCCCAAAACAGCTTTTATTACCAAATATGGTCTTTATGAATTCACTACAATGCCTATGGGCTTGAGTACTGCTTGTGTCACATTCCAAAGGCTTATGGAACTTGTATTACAAGGGTTAAATTGGCAGACCTGCATCATTTATCTAGATGACATTGTTGTCTTTGGTTCATCTTTTCACGAGCACCTGCAAAGAGTCGAGAATGTTTTATTGAAGATATCTGAATCTGGAATGAATCTAAAACCAGAAAAGTGTCATCTTTTTCAGACAAGTGTCACATTTCTAGGCCATGTTGTATCTGCTGAAGGTGTACTTCCAAACCCAGATAATGTAGCAAAATTCTTACAGTGGTCAAGGACCTCATCAGTTACAGAAGTTAGACAATTATTGGGAATGGGGAGTTACTATAGAAAATTTAGCAAGGGTTTTGCAAATTTAGTTAGACCCATAGTCGACTTGACAAAGAAAGGGAGACCATTCATCTGGACTGATGAGTGTGAAAAAGTTTTCGTTGAGCTAAAGAAACTATTTACAAGTCCAAAAATTCTTGCTTACCCTCTAGATGAAGGTGAATACATTTTAGATACAGATGCCAGTCATTCAGCAATAGGTGGTGTCTTATCACAAATACAAAATGGACAAGAAAGGGTAATAGCCTATGGAAGCAGGTCCTTGAATAAAAGTGAAAAGAACTATTGCATTACTGACGAGTAGCTACTTGCACTGCGATATTTTGTCGAGTATTATAGGCAATATTTATTAGATCGTCGCTTCACTGTGCGTACTGACCATCAAGCGCTCGTTTGGCTATTTACACTCAAAGAACCCAAGGGACGTATTGCTCGATGGTTGGAAATTTTGTCGTATTTTAGCTTCTCAATTCAATATCGACCCGGTCCAAAACACAGCAATGCTGATGCTTTGAGTAGATGTGAAAATCCTGTAGATTGTACTTGCCCAAACACAGATATTCTTGAATATTTAAAATGTGGTCCCTGTAACAAATGTATGAAAAGAGCAGCCGACATGTGTAGTTCCTTCCTGGGAAATTCTGAAAAATATAATCATGACCCTGTAAAAGATTTGAATGATTATAAATGTAGAGATAATGTTGATTCTTTGAATTCCACACGGGCTGCAAAGACAAGACAAGAAAGTCACAAAACTGACTTAGGATATTCAACTGTTTGGCAGAAGTATAGCAATGCCCAAATACAGAAAGAACAGAAAGAGGATCCAGATATTGGAGTTTTGTATACTTGGGTTGAGAGCAAGAGTCGACCAGCTCCTACTGAAATTATGATGCAGTTTAAAGCAGTCCGTTACTACTGGCATATATTTGATTCATTCAAAATTTCAGGTGGTCTCCTTGTGAAGGAGTTTCATAAGAAAGATAATTCTGGATTTCATCTTCAATTAGTTACCTCCAAAAAGTTCAGAAAGGAGGCTATGTCCCTTGCTCATGACAATCTATTAAGTGGTCATTTTGGGTAGAAAGAAAACGCAAGAAAAAGTATCACGGAACTTTTTCTGGTTTGAAATGAGGGAAGATGTCGGTGCATATGTAGCAGGTTGTAAACCCTGTGAGAAAAACAGAAAACCTTATAAAGCCCCAGGGCTGAGTTAGGTCAAATGGCAGTAGGAGCTCCTCTCAATAGACTTTCTTCTGATATTCTTGGTCCCTTACCTGAAACTCCTAGAGGAAGTAAATATATACTAACTGTCACAGATCATTTCACCAACTGGGTCGAAATTATCCCAATATCAGATTTAACTGCAATTACTACTGCTAGAGTTATACTCAACGAGGTTATCAGTCGTTATGGGTGCCCCGATTCTATATTGACTGATCAAGGTCGCAATTATGAAAGCCAACTTTTCTATGAACTGTGTGAACTTCTAGAAATTAAAATGAAAAGAACCACACCAAGACATCCCCAGTGTAACGGGAAAACTGAGCGATTCAACCGAACTCTCCTGAAAATGATCAAGAGTTATATCAAAGATGAAAAAAAAAACCAGACTGGGATTTATACTTAGGATGTCTTGGGGCTGCTTATCGGTCTAGTGTTCATGAGACTACAGGTGTTACACCTAACCTTATGATGTTTGGTAGAGAAGTTCGTATGCCATCTGAGATAGTTTTTGGTAGCCGAACAAAAAGTAACCTTCCTGTTGTGGACTATGGGAGTTATATTGAATCCCTGCGGGATTATCTGCAGGAAGCACACAGTATTTCAAGGAAACACATTCAAAGTTCAACTGAAAGACAAAGGCATTTCTATAATTTGAGAGCTTCAATGAATATATACAAGCCTGGAGACAAAGTGTGGCTACTTGAAACTAACACAGGAAAATTAAACGATTCCTATTGGGGCCCTTGTTTAGTAGTACAGAAGCTCTCTGATCTGAATTATAAAATAAAGAATTTAGAGAACGAAAACCTGAAAGTAGTGCACCATGACAGGCTTAAACCCTATCGCACCTAAATTTTTGGCTTGACAACAATGAGCATCCTGGATTTGACTACATTTACATGTAATATCTTGTCATGTTACTTCTCAGAGAGAGTCTGTAATAAAACCTGTTAATACTCTTCTTTTAATGCTACCGAACATGTAATCTCTTGAAGCAGTCATTTAGTCATGAATCTCCATGCTCATACACAGCTTGCAGTTGTCTGACTGCTATGTCGAAATAACTCTGTTTCTCATGGCATTTTTCAAAAGAAAATAGATTTAATACTTCAAATTTATTGAAACTACTCCAGAGACTAAATTACTTTTATGACCATGAAATATACATGGGTCGCGAGAAGGGCTTGCAGTCGTCTTACATCATAGTTATCATAGGAATCTATATTAGTGACATTTTGAATTATTCTTCGATTACATGGGGTGTATCTTACTACAAGAGTTAAAGACGGAAACATGATTTATATTACCGGAACATTCTCTATATTTTAGATGTCACTAAATCTACAACAAGAACTACTGAAGAGGGGGAGAGCCTACCGTTGTTTGGGGTGTGAGGACGGTAAAGCCTATGAAGGGGAGAAGAGGCATGTCATCAGCCATTTTTTTAAATATCATGTTGCCCTGGATTCCATTCCATTCTATTGTTCCTTATGCCACTTTCAAACAGAGGATGAGATAAACTGAGAGAACATGTCAAGAGTTATGGAAAACACAAAGAGGCAGTGAAGGAACTAGTGAAGAAAGGAGAACAGGTGAAGGAGACTGACTACCTTCATCGAAACCAACACTCGGTCATGCCATTGGAGGGGTTAAATTACGAGCGG
Source organism: Ostrea edulis (assembly GCF_947568905.1). Taxonomy (NCBI): domain Eukaryota; kingdom Metazoa; phylum Mollusca; class Bivalvia; order Ostreida; family Ostreidae; genus Ostrea; species Ostrea edulis. Next base: position 87,503,896 of record NC_079164.1, on the reverse strand, counting down.
CTGGGAAAGGAAGAGTCTGCCAAGGTGTGGGGAGAAAGGGCGAAAAAGATCACCAAACCCGAGGGAACAGTTGTAGCCACCAGGACTTCCTCTACGCCAATTTCATACCCTGAATTATAAATTAACATAAATGCTGGAGAGCTCCTGGCCTTCCTGGATGATGAAACGTCAGAGCCACCATCTCCAGGGGTTCCCCTTTTAGTACCTGCAGCAACAAATAGCTATGCACCCTGGAAGGACATCCCTCATGAATCCGAACCCCTGAACTTGTCGACTTCCAGCATTGGTAGTGTCAGCAGATTCTCGCACAATGAGACAAAGATGTTGCAGGACGCTCCGATTGTTGAAGCCCTTGACCTCATCAACCCTGGGAGGAAGCGGGGTCGGTCACCTGAAAGAATAGTGTCGCCAGCAGATGAAAGGAGCATAATCAGACCAAAGCAACCAAGGAACAAGACCCCTGACAGGCAGCCAAGAAACAAGACCCCTGACAGGCAGCCAAGAGACAAGACCCCTGACAGGCAGCCAAGAGACAAGATCCCAGACAGAGAAACAACAAGAAATAGAGTCTCAGAAAGACAATTGACAGAAAAAGAAATCCCAGACAGAAAACAGGCAAGAAACACCGAGGCCAGGGAAAAATCACCAACTCGACTAGTGTATGACATCCTGAATGGAATATTTGGACTAAATAGAAACATGGACCTATTACTGCGAGAAATGCAGAATCAAACGGACATTTTATGGACCATTCGAGACCAGGGAATAGAAAACAAACAGCTTGTTAGGCAGCGTTCGCCCATAAGACCCAGGAATGTGAACGACAGGCCCAGGAAGCCATTCACTGCCAACAGGTTCAACCATGGGAGGTTTTAAAGAGAAATAATTCAAAGGCATTCAAACTGTGGCTATTTTCACGTTTGCATATTGTTGTATGTTTTTTAAAATTATAATGTAGTTCATGTGTTCCATGAGGACATGGAAATTAAGGGGGGAGAAATGTGAGGTTTTTGTATTTTTATACATGTATGTACTTCCCCATGAAGTATTTTCTTGCTTTTGTTGAAGCGAGCACACAATGTAATGTACATAGATTTAAACTATTAAAGACAGCTCTGCAGATTATAACCTATAGAATGTATCTAGCATTATATTCACGAGATATTTCTAGTGATATATTGAGCATATTCATAATAATGCGTTTTTGTGTGTATACATATCAACATCATACAGTTTGAAGGATCGTATGTTAGAATTAACGTGTGTCCATTATAGAAATTACTGCAAGTTAACGAAGATACGCTCGCTTCTACGGGAATTCCATATTACACGTATTATTACAAATGAATTACCTCGCTTTATTCATGTATACCATTGTGAAATAGTGTATTGGGCTGCAGATCTCATTTTTCGCGTCATGTGTATCTCTACTTTCTCTTTTGCTTGACGTTGTACCGCGCACGTTACATATGTCATTTCCGGTGGCGTTTTACCTATCTGTTTAAGGATCCGCCAACGAAATATTCTTGCTCCAGTAAATTTTGGCATTAATACCAGAACTATTGCTTTGGAGGTAATTAATTAATTACTTAGATTAGATTGAATTAGACTAGTGTTATTTTCCAGTTTATTAATAGTTCAATATTAATCCTAGTTATATATGAACTATTTTCCAGTCACAATTTTGATTGGATTTCCAACGGAATCCGTTCCCGTTGGAACGAAATCGTTGGACGAGGGTTTAAAAGAGGGAGCGCGCGTCCCCACGGGGACTCCAACTTTTTCTACTTTATTAGATAGATGTAGGTATTATTTTAAGTTAGAAATGATTAGGTTTTAGTAAGAGGGGGATGAAGTAAATTTTATTGCTATTTTATGTGACTTTCAGTGAGTTGTAATATTCATTGATAGGGATACAGTATATTATTTCTATTAGGATTATAGACGACTGCAGCCTTGCGCTATATTTTTTAGATTGTGTTCAGTGCCATAATTTATTAACTCTATTTGTTATTTCGTTGAATAAACCTTGTAAACTTTAATTCATCTCTTTATTACTTGCTAGTAAATTATTTGGAGTCCATCGATCATCCGACATATTTTGATATACTCAACATTAAACAATTGTTTCTGTTGTGTCTGTTAAATTATATTTACAACAACAGTAATCGCATAAAATAAATTCACGGTCCAGTGATCGAACCACTAGACCGTTACACAACCTTTATGCTTGAAATTATACATGTATTTGTCAAATAGAAAGACAACACAATATCTCTCTCCTTACAAGAAAGGGGAGGTGATATCAGTTCCGATGTCTGGTATATACATATATACCTATATAATGTGGATTTTTGTTGGTGCTGCATTTGTGCTCGCAGACTAGTCAAGTGATAATTTTAGTAACTAAGTCTTTAAGGAGTTTGGCCTCGTATGGATAATGTGGATTTGTGTTGGTGCTGCATTTGTGCTCGCAGACTAGTCAAGTGATAAGTTTAGTAACTAAATCTTTAAGGAGTTTGGTCTCGTATGGATAATGTGGATTTGTGTTGGTGCTGCATTTGTGCTCGCAGACTAGTCAAGTGATAAGTTTAGTAACTAAATCTTTAAGGAGTTTGGTCTCGTATGGATAATGTGGATTTTTGTTTGTGCTGCATTTGTGCTCGCAGACTAGTCAAGTGATAATTTTAGTAACTAAGTCTTTAAGGAGTTTCGTCTCGTATGGATGAGTTCAAAGTCCGTAGGCAAATTTTTGTGCAGCATCCCTTCTAACATATATTCTTTTCTTCAATTCTGCATAATGTCTGATTCAATGCTGCATTGTATACATAATTGAAGGGTATTTGTAGTTTTAAATAATTTAGAGAGTGATGAAATGACAAGGGACCGCTCAGGATGATTATCAATACAAAGTGTAAACTATTGAGCTTTTAATAATGTGTTTACAATCTATTTAACAAGTACAAAGTGAAGTGAAACGTTGGAATGGATAAGGATGTTTACTCCTCCTAAGCACCTGATCCCACCTCTGGTGTGTCCAGGGGTCCGTGTTTGCCCAACTATCTATTTTGTATTGCTTGTAGGAGTTATGAGATTGATCACTGTTCGTTATCTTCACCTTGCATGTAATGGGTTTACAAAGTATTATTCATACCATTGAAAAGGAATCACTAATGTATTTCAAAGTTCTAGCTCTTGTTTATGCAGATGCCACTGTTATCATGGTTGAATCTGCCGATGAATTACAGTGTGCACTAATTGAATTTCAAATATACTGCTCACAATGGAAGTTGAAAGTGAAAGTTGACAAAAACATCCTAGTATTTACACAGGATCCTATGTTAAAAACAAAATGATTTAGCTATAGAAAATGTTTAAAGAGTTCAAAATTTCATGCATGGTATTATCACGCACATTTTCTTTTTCTAAACCAGAAAAACGCTTATGTGAATAAGTATAATTACTATATATTTTTGCTGTATTCCTTTTATCGGTTGCATGGAATTTCCAATGTTAGTATTTTTTCTTTCATTTTTGATTATCTGAAATATTGAACTGTGCTATTTGATATTTGTGTTCCTTTCAAGGAATGTAGCCTCATGTTTCGATGGTTGTTCATGATCCCATGTCAAATATTATCATGCAGTTTTCGTTACTAAGTAATATCATGTACGCATTTGTATAAGTCGGTAAAAGACTTCTCGTGTCTATCGTGAAATGTACATATCTGCCGACTCTAAATAATTTATTCAACTAATGTGAAAGTCTGTATCCTACCAGAAGGACCACAAAGAGTATTGTCAAACCACTTACTATGTTATTTAACAGATCATTGTCAGAAAATATCTTTTTGGAAAATTGTTCACGTCATTCTTCTTTTTAAGAAGGAAGGGTCTCAAAGTATAGACCTGTCTCGTTATTATCATGCGTTAGTAAAATTTTGGAGAGAATTATTTTCAAACACGTATATAATTATTTTCATAGTAATGATCTATTTTATCGATATCAAGCTGGATTTTACCAGGTCATTCTACAGTTTATCAATTATTAGAAACTTATCATAGTATTGTTCAAAGTATTGATGAAGGGAAATCATGTTGTATAATATTTTGTGACCTATCAAAAGCATTTGATAGATTATGGCATAATGGTCTTAATTTCAACTTTCAAACTTATGGTATATCTGGTAGTCTTTTACATTGGTTCAGAAGCTACTTATGTCACATATCACAAAAAGTAATGTATACGAACATTTTATCGTCAAAACTTGATATATTTGCTGGTGTACCCCAAAGTTCTGTTTTAGGACTTTTATTATTTTGGATTTATGTTAATGATGTTGCTGTAAATATGCTATCAATGTGTAGATTATTTGCTGATGACAACTCACTCCAGCAGTCCTCATATACATGCAATATGCTAGAAATTGAATATAAGCTTAATTATGATTTACATATACTAGAAAAATGGTCAAATAAGTGGCTACTCAAATTCAATCCATCCAAGACTAAAGCTGTTTATTTTTCGAAAAAAGATAACTCTATTGTACCGAAATTATTTTTTTAAGGTGATAGATTGGAGTGTGTTCCAGTCCATCGTGATCTAGGCTTATTATTGACACATAACCTCAGTTGGTCTTTATACATTGATTCCATAGTTGATAAATCTTTTTAAAAATTAGGGCTTTTAAAAAAGCTCAACTTCAAAATTGTACATAGCTTTTATTAGACCTAATCTTGAATATGCTTCAATTGTTTGGGATGGCTGTTCTGTTCACGATACTGATAAGCTTGAAAAAGTACAATTACGTGCAGCACTGGTCTTCCTATTTTTGCATCTAGAAAATCCCTTTATTTAGAAACAGGCTGGCAAACTTTACAAAGTAGACGTTATATTGCAAAAACGACTACTATGTTTAAAATTTGCAATGGTAGCGCCTTTGTTTATTTAAATGAAATTATTCCACATAAACATGACAATATATCGCTTTATAATAATAGAAAGAAAGATCAGTTTTACATTCCAAAATGCAGATTAGAGTTATTCTAAAAATCATTTGTACCTGACTCTACAAAACAGTGGAATTTATTAAATGTAGAAGCCACAGAAGCCATCTCAATCAATTCATTCCGCAAAAATATAACAGACATTACAAGACCACCATCATACTACTCTTTTGGAAAACGATATATTAACATTATTCATACAAGGCTAAGATGTTCGTTCAATAATATAATTAATAGAGGACGTCTAATATATTGATTGTTATCATGATTTCAGAGGGGTTTTTTTTGGTATGATTTGATCACTTTATAGGTCTAATACATAAGCTATGTTCTTATTGTACCTTATGACTATTGCTTGTACATTCCATTATGCGATCACAATAAAGTTATGAAGCGAAATTTAAACATCGCTTTTCCTGTCATCAGGGGGCATCAGAAAGGAGTAGAGAGTTCTTAAAAAGGCGATGTTTCAAAGTCTGGATCAGGCTCAAATGCCTACACCCAGGACGGATTGACAAGCAGTTTTCACAAACAGGCGGCCCAGGCCAACCCGGCATCTAAGTTCAAACCCAATGAATCATTCAATTCTCTTAACACTACATCAGTAGGGTGGAATGCACCACCAAAGTCCAAGAAGTTACAGTCTTGTGTTGGTACAACTCGGGTAAACTATGTAATTTCTGTCCTAGACGCCGCTACAGCCATGCATACAGTCAATGTAGAGGGAAGCACCTTAGAGTCAATTGCAGGAAATAATTACCTATATTCTTTAGGGCACACCCTCATTATACTTTGGGCTCTTAAGAAGCACCTGACAAGCTACTAACATGCACAACTCTTCTTTTAAAGAAGGTTTTTACCTTCAGTATTTTGGTCCTTTGGGTGGTTTAAGCAAAATCTCTGAGGTCTGTTTCACCAGGTTGGTTGCTGGTCCGAACCCCTCCTTGTTTATAATTCTTCAGGTCTCCCCTATGAACTTTGTTCCAAAAATGATGGATATAGGACGCTCATACACGTACTCAAGGAGAGTACAGAGTTTAATCACTCCTATGGTTTTAGTCATTATCAACTCAAGTGAAATAGAAACAATCTACTTTGATTTTGATTACTCTACCATATTCGTTTTATATCAAAATATAGTTTTATATATTTCAACTGAAAGTCAGTGTTCCTGCCTCACATAACCAAGACGAAAAAGATAATGTTGGGCATTTTACAACTCCTCTCGGTCAGAAGCGTGGAAATCTACCTGACATAGTGAGTATTCACGTTTGTTCAAATCATTGTCTCGAAGGTAGGGTGGATCGGTTATCAAAGTTTTACATGCAAATATATAGGAAAATATTTTTAAAACTCCTTCTCAAGAACAACAGGACATATATCAATGTTAGTCATATTGACAGGGAAGCATCTCTAGGTAGTGCAAATTAAAGTTTGTTCAAATTGCCCCCCCCCCCCCTCCTGAAGTTGTGTTCGACGACAATCGAAGATGAAAGTTTTGGACATTGATATGAAAAAATCTTCAGATAAATCAAATTCAATTTTTGTTCAATTTGGGGGCACAGGGAAAGGGGTTTGCACTGTAAAATCACGGGCATGTCATCAATCTCTACCCAGAGTTATCGGTCCTTATACTCACAAATTTAGAGCAAGGAACGACAACTCTGGGTAGAGATTGGCATGCCATATCCAATACACCCTTGAAATTGGATTTACCTATAACCCTCTGCAAATAGCTCAGTAAGGTTCGAACAATAACGGCCGGGTCATTCCCAACAGAGCCGACATGTCACATGGACAGGTACACCGACACATTGTAATAATACCTGCATTCGTTCAAGAAATTGCACTTTAGTTAGAAAACTTACGACTTGGGCACGGACAGCTGACCGTTGTAAGTATTTTTCAAAACTAGATTTGGAGTACATTTTGTGGTTAAATAAGAGACATATGCATAAACAGAGACTAGCAACTTCCCCAAGTCTCGTATTATGTTATGGTTCCGTCTTTCGGTACAAATGCACGCACTGTTTTACGTTACGTATATCATCTCAAGAATGAAAGATATCAAGTCAAAACCTATCAGGAAAACCTTCAAAATACAATTTTTTCAGAAAACAGTTCAATTCAAAGTAAATGAAAGTGATGTTTCAAAAGTCGACACATGACCCAAACTCGGCAAAATCGGCGATATCTCAGCGAAAGTTGGGGTTTGCCAAATTTTGTGAATAACAGATTTATTGAACATCAAATTCAAACCTTGTTACATTCGATTTCAATTCAAGATAGGAGTGAAATCAACTTAAATCAATATCAAACCAATATTTAATAACTAACAACTCATAGGTGGGGCCGTCACATATTTCAAGCGGTAAACATGATGCCGTCAGACTTTCTTATTTTTGTTATATTTATGTCTATGGTAAAATAAAGAGTGTTTTAACTTTCATTTCGCAATATAACCGTTACTGTCATTCATTGGATCCTGTAATTGTATGTGTTCTCAGGTGTGACATTAAGGTTTCCTATCGATATTTTTGGCATTGTTTTTGTAACTTTTTGTTATGTACTACCCGTAGAAAAGGGGTAATTAATCTGTGCTTGATTTAATTTTTAAACTAACCATTAGGGGTTCCAAGACAGAGCAGTATGCTAAAGGTTCGATTGTTCATATTGGGCTTAGTAATGACACCACTACCTTATTTCAAACATTGCAGCAATATCTGCATAGTAGACCAAGATAACCTGGCCCATTATTGCTTCACTTAAATGGCAAGCCTCTCACTTCATATCAGATCAGTTTACTTCAATATTGCACAAAACCTTGCAGTTTATTCAAGTTGACACATCCACATTCAAGTCTCATTCATTTCAAATTCGGGGGGTGGGGGGGGGCAACATATATGCACCTCTTAGGGATTTCAGAAGAAGATATTAAAATCAAGGGTAGGTAGAAGTCTAGTGCTGTTAATTCTTACATTTGGATATGATCTTTCATAATTTCCAAATGCTTGTGACATTATACTGGTTATTGACAGTATGTTACGTTTGAGGTTCCTATAAAACTGTCTGGATAATTGGAGCATCCTTGATATATCATGCATTCAGTCACACTAAGATCTATTTTGGTAATCAGCACCTGAACCTTCTATCTAGGTACATTTCCATCAGAGTTTGGCCAGAGGGGCATGACATGGCAACATATGGCAAATAGTTAGTTGATCAGTTTGACCCTCTGGATGTTATAATGTTGCATTGTGGTGGCAACAGCATTGGTACAATGTCTCTGAGACAGTTGTAAAGATTTATGAAACTAACCATTTACAACCTTTATCAATTGTTACCTAATTGCAGATTTATTTGGTCTGAAATTTTGCTACGCACTTATTATTGTCACATGTTCTCTTCAACTTCTGTAGAAAAGTCCCGCAAGAGAATAAACAGTGCGATGAGTGCATTCATAATTCAAAGGGGAAGAGGTTATATTTTATACCCAGATCTTAAGTATTGTTCCCCTGTTTTGTATTGTAATGGGGTTCATCTAACTGATATTGGTCAGGTTATATTCTTGAATGCCATTCAAGGGGATCTTTACACTATTCTCAGGAAGGTGCACAACACTTTCCACAGCGAACAGTTGGTTAAGGTCAGTTGACTAGATAATATGACAGTTTGTCATGGTATTAGCCAAAATTTGCCGCATGTGGCGGATGTTTCCGGGCACCTTGCTCCAAAGCAGGTACTCGTCGACATATGGCCGAATTTTGATCTTTGAAGTCCGCCCTAGATTCCTGTTGTTTTCCAGGGTCCGGAGCCAATAATTGGGCTTTTGTCATTTTCTCATTTTCATTGAACTTGCTACGCCATACACTATTGAGAAAGTAGGTGTAGATGATTGTCATTGTATATCATTGTCATTGTGGAAAATAGTTATTGTGTGACTAACCAATTCTATGCATAATGTTACATCCATTTCATTGTTTAAACACTTGTTTACCCTAATATTGTTCATACCATTGTTCAGTCAATCATTTATTTTATATATAAAGCCATGACAAACACTGCCAAACAGTCTTATAGTGATTTATTGTGTCGACATAAATATTTTTCTACGAGTACTCTCAGTCCTTTTGATGATTTTCCTTAGTGGCTGCTAGTTTCTATGTGCTTATTGGCTGCTGGTTAGTGGCTGCTAGCTTCAGCCTGGTTTAGTATCAGCGCAGGTGGTGTCATCTACATACTTGACATTAGAGATATTTGTCTAGAGATCCGCTACCATATGTATAAATAGATCTAGTCCACACATATTTCCTAGTAGTACTCCTCCGTTGATTTTAGTCATTTCAGATTTAGAGTTGATGATTTTCATATGACGGTTAGATAGAAGATCTCTTTTCTAACTTCCCCAATAACTTGATGTGGTCAATGTGATCAAAGGCTTTTCTAAAATAGATGAGTAAAAGACGAAATGTTGTCTTTAGTGGCTTAGTACATCGGTTTTAAAAGAGTAGTGTGTGGTCGGGGTTTACTCATTGCACTTTACTGGTTTTGATCAATGTTGGGACATGCTGATCTTAGATGTTTCCATAAATATGGGGGTGAGTGCAATCGGTCACAGGTCCCATTAGGGTTGGTTACTGGTGTAAGCTTTGATATCGGTAACTAATCAGACTTGTTCTAAACTTCCAGGACGAAGCTTTCTTGGAACTATTGAATATAGCACATGCTGGCTTAACTTTGATGTAGACTCTAACAGGCTCTAATCAGCATCGCGTTTCCAAAGGGGGAGGCAGGCAAAAAAAAAATAATTCGACAAGCAAAAATTAATAAAAAACCAAATTACTTCCATGCTTGATAGCATACCACAACTTGGTTTTCATGGTCTTATGCGAAGAATGGACAGCCAATTGTATCATTTTACTTGGAAGGCTCGTAAAATACGTCACAAAAAGTTGGAGAAGACCCCTTCCTCCCTTAGTTCTTTGTGTCTGTCTTAAACTATCTAGCTCTCTTAACGTCCATAACCTCTAAACTATCTAGCTCTCTTAACGTCCATAACCTCTAAACTATCTAGCACTCTTAACGTCCATAACCTCTAAACTATCTAGCTCTCTTAACGTCCGTAACCTCTAAACTATCTAGCTCTCTTAACGTCCGTAACCTCTAAACTATCTAGCACTCTTAACGTCCATAACCTCTAAACTTTCTAGCTCTCTTAACGTCCGTAACCTCTAAACTATCTAGGTCTCTTAACGTCCATAACCTCTAAACTATCTAGCTCTCTTAACGTCCGTAACCTCTAAATTATCTAGCACTCTTAACGTCCGTAACCTCTAAACTATCTAGCTCTCTTAACGTCCATAACCTCTAAACTATCTAGCTCTCTTAACGTCCGTAACCTCTAAACTTTCTAGCTCTCTTAACGTCCATAACCTCTAAACTATCTAGCACTCTTAACGTCCGTAACCTCTAAACTATCTAGCACTCTTAACGTCCGTAACCTCTAAACTTTCTAGCTCTCTTAACGTCCATAACCTCTAAACTATCTAGCACTCTTAACGTCCGTAACCTCTAAACTATCTAGCACTCTTAACGTCCGTAACCTCTAAACTATCTAGCACTCTTAACGTCCGTAACCTCTAAACTATGTAGCTCTCTTAACGTCCATAACCTCTAAACTATCTAGCACTCTTAACGTCCGTAACCTCTAAACTATCTAGCACTCTTAACGTCCGTAACCTCTAAACTATCTAGCTCTCTTAACGTCCGTAACCTCTAAACTATGTAGCTCTCTTAACGTCCGTAACCTCTAAACTATGTAGCTCTCTTAACGTCCGTAACCTCTAAACTATCTAGCTCTCTTAACGTCCATAACCTCTAAACTATCTAGCACTCTTAACGTCCGTAACCTCTAAACTATCTAGCTCTCTTAACGTCCATAACCTCTAAACTATCTAGCTCTCTTAACGTCCATAACCTCTAAGCTATCTAGCACTCTTAACGTCCATAACCTCTAAACTATCTAGCTCTCTTAACGTCCGTAACCTCTAAACTATCTAGCACTCTTAACGTCCATAACCTCTAAACTATCTAGCACTCTTAACGTCCGTAACCTTTAGACTATCTAGTACTAGTACTTTAACGGGTTTGTATAATAGTACTTATAACGAACTATCCTCAAACCTAATTAGTACTTATCAATTCCCCCAGCGCAGGAGAACTACACAAAGATATTTGAATGCATTTTTCGGTACAAAATCTTGAACAATATTGAACACAAAATTCGCTGGCTGAAAATATTCAAATAAAGATATGGCATACTACAAGTTGTTTCATTTTGAATACTGATATTTTTGCTAGGTTTAAAATTCCAATTTCCATTTTTTTATTTAACGGTGCATAGTTTTCATGCATTCCGGAAAACTCTTTAACAACAAAATTTCTCGTATATAGTTTGAAGTTATCACAAAAGGAATTCTTTATCAAAATTTTGATGCGCTCGTTTTTCAAGTACTGCTCTTTCAAGTGATTTGGCCTTTGCAAGAACGTTCATTAATTTCTATTCGTTTTGAATTCGAATATCGATTATGAATGATAAATCTGCCAGGTTACATGGGCACGTTTATACCTCTGACATGAACAAAATCCCTCTGTCACAACGAGACTTCAGGGGATCCGGGCGATCTGGTCAGTAAAGACATGCGTGCTCGTGACGGACGGTACACACTCTAAAAGCAAAAATAACGACCAAGCGTATGGTGTCCTGGCGTTTAAGCCTGCGAACTGTCCGGGAATACGTACGCCATGACATTCCCTTGCAACCTAAGACCTGATCAGTTGCGCACTGACCATGTGAATGATCTGTTAGATTAAATCAGAATATAATAATGATATCTCGCACAGTGCATTGTGTAAACAAGTGGCCAGTGTGTTTCTTATGGAGCCTATTAAAGACATTTTTGTGCTTGATCTTTATTGTAAACTTGTTCAGACTTTCCCCCTGCTTTAATCATTACAAATGAATTACAATGTACTTTTACAGAATTAAAGTAAAAGAAGCTTAAGGATTCTTGGAGTATTTATAAAGCATTACAGAAAACAAATTTTATACCAAGAGTTGGAATTAATGTAAATGTGGGTGTACATGTAAATATAAAGAAAATTACACTTAATCGGAAGTTGTGGACTTGATTGATTGATTGATTGTTTTGATGTTTTTCACCACATTCAGCAATTTTTCAGTTATATAGTGGCGCCCAGTTTTTGCTGGTGGAAGAGAACCCAGATACAATGTAACTGGGAAGAGACCACCGACCTTCCGAAAGTAAACTGGGAAACTTTCTCACTTACCGGCGCAAGCGGGATTCGAACCCGCGCCGACCAGAGGTGAGAGGCCGTGTGATTATAAGCGCGATGCTCTAACCACGGAGGCAACTTTTATCAGGGCAAGGTAGAATACAAACCCTAACCCACTCCCCCCCACCACCACATTTTGTCACCTAATTTCAAAACAGACTTAAACCCGTGAAATATAGTAAAAATTGTTTCAAGATGCATATAGGCAGAAATATATAATCACGATCAGTGTTGTAAGTGACTAACGCCACAAGGTTGTCTTAGATTTAAGCAAATTAGGATTTCAAAAGAAAATGGCATATTTAAAAAATAATTATACCTTTATGTTCCTCTGGAAATATCAAGCATATCTTTGCCCATGTACTAGCACATGTGTACATTGAAATTGCAGCTCATACTGGTGAACAAACTATTTAACCTTGAGATATTGGCAAACGTGTGCTTTATATTTTCTGAAGCAATATATGCTTCAAATTTATAAACGTTTGGTCAAAAGTGAATGAATATATTTTGAATGTTTATTAACTTTGTGACCTTCCTGTGAACTTGGAATAAGTTAAAAATAATTCTTATTTTGAGATGGACATGGATTTGTGTATTGGTTTTGTCCACACTAACTTCTTGAGCGAGAGGGGGGATCTACCCTCTCCTTTCATATTCAGTGTCTTATGGCTTGTCCTAGATTAAGCATGGCCCGTAGTTCCTCCTGTGGAGGATACGCAGCAAATCGCATTTCAATATCCGAAAGTAAGTATAGAAAATCACGGTGGACTGAATGTAAAGAGTAACAAGGCAATAGGGCCACAAAATGTGGGTCAGCCATGACAAATGCCAAACCCAGTCTGGAGATTTTCATTATAGAAAGCTCACAGCAAATCAAAGCAGTGTACTGAAAACAAACATTGACTGACAGACAAAATGGAAAAAACCCAAGACACCCCCACCCCCGTTTCATCGTTAGGGGATTGAATATTTCACTCATATGGAGACGTCACCACTGCCGGTGAAGGGCTGCAAATTTTAGGCCTATTCTCGGCGCTTGTAGCTTTTGAGCAGGGAGGGATCTTTATCGTGCCACACATGCTGTGACATGGGACCTCGGTTTTTGCGGTCTCATCCGAAGGACCGTCCCATTTAGACGCGTCTTACGACAAGCTTACGACAATACTGAGGATCTATTCTAACCCGGATCCCCGCGGGAATATCAAACTGAATATTACATATCCAAGTAATCTCTGATTTGATTGTTTTCTTGAAAATTCGTCGAGGTAAAAGGTTTTTTTTTATCATGATACAACATCCTTCTGAAGATCCAAGATTGTTTCCCTCTGATTTTGATGTGATCTGTATTGATATATTACATGTGAGTTAATCGTGTGCCTCAGTAATGAAATAAAGAATTCAAGATACATTATTTCATTTGTCAATTTAGTGTTCAATCACCTTAACTCTACAGAACTATTTGCCAAATACCTTTTTCCAAATAGATACACATCTGTATTTAATAGCACACATCTATAAATATAGTTACATAGTAATATGAAATGGAGATTTATATTCATTGACTGGGCTGGGGAAAAAATGACAGATTAAAACATATTGAAAACATGAATTGTGCATTTTTCAAACTTTTTGTTTCTCATCAAATCAGGCGATAGATGTAATCATGACTAAAACTTTAAACCATGCTTCATAATTTGAACTACGTAATTAAAGTGACCCACAGCTTTTTCTCTCAATATATCTCCAGATATAACATGTCAATAAAAGATACAGAATATTTTTCAATTTTACAGTTATTTTAAATATATTCCAAATATCACCCAGGTAGTTCAAAATTTATAACATTATACCATTTGGGCAGATTATTACTATGGAAAAACCTTGCGTTAAATCATTTTCTAAAATTCTCATATCTGGTCGGTTTATGTGGATTCGTCATTTTAAATTCGTGGTTCTAAAACGATCTGAAATTTCATTTGATATTTGTACTAAAAATAGCAGTTCCTTGCTGTAATTGACATATTCTGCGGTGTTTTTTGGGGTTTTTTTGTGTTTTTTTTTTTTTTATTTGCTTATTTCACCTTTTTTTGTGAACATAATATCTGCTGATATCGTGCATACCTGCGACAAGAAAACTCTTGTTGCTCGTTCAACCCATGCAGGGGAATTACTCCAGTCTGAAATTGACACTGGTGACGATTTACATGGGATTTATAAAACAGAACTTTCCTACTGCACAGACACAGTGTCTTGTGCATGGAATGCCTGTAAGTTATATCAGAAGTCGCTGTCCAATGCTAATCTCCGCGGCTTACTGGGGGACTTTATTCATCTTTAAATTTACTTTTTATTTTGTACTGAAAGCGGATCTTATCCTACATTTAAAAAAAAATAGTACAAGAAAGTAAAAATCACGGTGGGGACGCTGGCAATTTGAAGATTTCCCACTCTTCACAACACCATGGACAGAAATAGGCGTTTGGTTTGCTTGTTGGTGTTGATGAGCTTTTGTATGACAGGTAGGGAACACGTCATTGAGGAACTGTAACTATGACTTGTGAAAATTTTCAAATTGTCAATACTAATTTTGTATATTGTCCACTTATATATGAGATCGCATATCGTACGCCAGAGACCAATACAATTTTGTGTGGTTAAACTATACTATGGGTAGAGTCCAATGAATATACAAATATTTTCTCTTTATTAACGAATTTTACATGTAAGAATTATACAGCCTATTTTATTTGAAAATGAGCTTCACGGAGCATGGTATTTTTGCACATTTTCATTAAAAAAGGATTTTACATTTTCATTCATTCCACTTTTTCAGTGCATACCCCCCCCCCCCCCCCCCCCAAAAAAAACCCCAGAACAATATCAAGTCACAACAGTAATTGAACGGCATTCTGTGAAAGTTTGAATTATACCAAGAACACATTACCGCATTATAATTATTTATTATGGATGGTGATATCGTTTTAAAAAAGATTTTAAAATGGCAACGTCACGGAACACTTCGCTGGTAGTATTTGTCAAATATCAGTTTGTCAAATAGATTCAGATTATTTATTGCCGTTCAAGGCACCTAAGAAGCAAATAAAAAAAACATAGAATTATGCATAATAAAGAGATAATTTATATAATTATAAAGCATAGATAACAAACGAAGGTACCAAGGGACGAGGCTTCAGGAACATTTCAAGTATATTACATTGTACACCATATTAGTACATTGTAATAATTCATCGACTTATAATACTATGGTAGTGTTAATTGTTCCATCTTGTACTAAAAGTTGCCATCCCAAGAAATACGTATATAAATATGTAAGTTGGATGACTGCTTGTTTTCTGAATAATTTACACAAACAAGTTTAGTGTGTAAAGCTATTGGAAATTAGACAGTGTACTCCATGCTATATTAATTACAATTAAAGTAAATAAATTTTGACAATTGCAGTAACACCCTTTTACATATGTATTTTTATTCTCGTTATTTACCAACCAAGTTTTATCAATTGGTTGTTGATTAGAAAAATTATAATATTCTTCATTTACAACTTATCAAATATCACGAGAAAACATTTATGGTAGAAAATTCAGCGATCGAGGTGTCTGTATTACCGTGGTATATAATTGTCATCACCGTTTTAGATGTAAGGCCTGATATTTCTACTGGGTTTAGAGGTCCTTCACCCCACCCCTATATAGTTTTGATCTCACAAATACGCATCCAAACATCATAAAAAAAACACTCACAAGTCAAGTTATATAGACACATTCTACAAAATTTATTAAGGGGGTACTCTATATCGTCATAATGGCTGACTAACTGTCGACCGTGGAGGAAGCCATCTTGGTTCTTCCTATATGGGAGCATGAGCATGCCCTTTATCAAATTTGAAAACGTATGGTGGAGTTTGTAACGAATTTTTATAACAGAAGGTATGCGTAGCTTACATATATATGTTGGTTGAGTAGGCCTGATGTTTACTTGGCAGTGCAAGATCAACTTTGAAATAATTCCTAATATAGAGATCCACATTAATCGATGAGACATGACGTCATCTGTTGTAAGACATTCATGACGCATTTTATGCTTGGATTAGCGGATCATCCCCCCCCCCCCCCCCCCCCCCCCCCCCCCCCCCCAGGTAAACATAATGAAACAGCAATCTTGCAAATACTAGATATACCGTTTTTATTTCACATATGCCATCTTTATACAAATTGGAGTTTGTTTTTGAATATTTACCGTTAATGTTTTGTAAACAAAGCCAGACTACGTTTAGTTTGAAAATAAGGGGGGGGGGGGGGGTCAGACAATACACAGAGCTCCAGATAATTTTTTACCACAAAGAGTATTTACTCCCTGATTTTCAAATCAATGAGTATTTTGCTTTTCAGAAAAATTCAAAAGTGTATCTTGTTAATTTACTGATTATCTTTGTTCTTTTGCACAGAAGATGTCACCAGATAAACGATACTTCTTCCGTTAAACTTTAACTTAAAGTTTATACTAAAAGGCCGCTCCAGCTATTTACGGGGAAAATCCTTTGCAGTTCTTTTTATTAAAACTATTCATTGTCATTGGGAATTTGATATTTATCATTGATGCATTAAATTTGAATATGTCAGACACTCAGTCACATGATTATCATCAAATTCTGTATATCATTCGTCCACGATTGATAATACAAGTTTTTTTCCCCTGTGTTTTCGACCGCACACTAACTCTTTAAGAAAGAAAGTATAACAAGTAGGCCTATATAATAGTGTTTTGAGTTAACTCTTCCAATTTTTCAAAATTGTGATTGTCATCAAAACGTATTTCATAGCGCTAAATATCATGTATGATCAAGCCCTGGGCTAACCTCAATTCATATGAATAGATAATTCATATTTATATCATACTACATGTATCACAAATACGCGGACTAATACGCATTACTTTGGGAGTGTAAAGCGTATTTACATTCGCTAATGCGTAATACTTATCATTTCCATTAGTGGAACTCTTCAAATTAAAGGCGCGTAAAGTCGTGCTACCGGGACAACATAATGTAAATACATTATACTTAGGCATACGTAATATGAATTATGGTATCGAATACATATTATAACCGACTGCAAACCACAACACTGATTAAAATTCTAAAGTCAAATTTAGGAATTGATTATTCTTAAAAGAAAACAGACGATCTTATTAAACTATATGAGGGAGAGAAGTTACTAAATTTGCCAAATCTGACCGTGCCGATATAAAGCATCAATCGCAAGAACTGTGAGGGGAAAAACCTATATGCACATCCAACACAAGAAATTTTCTTGTAATTAATGTGATTAATATGTTTTTAAAGTTATTCTGTCAGACTATGAAGATATTCTATTTTATCATACAATTAGGACAGGTTCATATGGCATGGACTTTGTAATCGTACCCCCCCCCCCCCCCCATAAATCTCCATATTTTAGAACATGTATGTATGTGCCACACTGCATTTTTTAAACACGTTTATAACACTAATTAACACACCTAATGCGTTTCCAAAATGCATCTAAGCTAATTTGAAAATTACAAAATATTGATGGACTTGGATGTCCAGAGAACATCGTTGTTTGGAATTTTTTAAATAGGTGTGGTGGAGTTTAATTAAGAAACATGTAACATCTTTAATAAGATAGTGTTAGAATATTTGAAAAATGCAGTTTGACTAGTGGTAATTTTATCTAAAAATACACCATGTATTTTTACTCTTAAAAAAGGGGGTGGGGGTGCTATGTACGTTTCGTTCCGTTTATGTCCCAGTAATCTCGCACTTGCTCGCGAGATTTGTGCAATTTCTTACCAATGACGCACAAGAGTCATCAAAGCGCGATAACTCCAACGAGCTGGTAATGAGAAGTATTGTACGCATGATTTTCAACTTAAATGCGTATTTGGTAAAATTTAATGAGTATTTACGCTGATACGCATCTTATCTGGAGCTCTGAATACAGTATTTTATTGTGCACTTTTAATTCAGTTGATTTTCAATTCCATAGGCCTAGTTCAAAGGCCTATCAACGTAACAGTGTTTCATGGTGCAATGTAAAATTAGAAAAGAAATAGTAGTGCCTTGGTTGTTAAGGGTGTGTGTCCCCATACAAAATTACATTTATACAATATTTATAAACGATATTTTTTCAGCGTGCTCAACCAATCGAATTGGGTGTTACAAGTAAAATTAAAATATAAAGTAATTGACTTAAATATATATATTATATTGAAAGTAATCATTATTATTTGATTATTTTATTTTGTTGAGTTACGGTGTTTAGATATGTCTAACCACGAGTTTGATAAATAATGTGAGAATTTTTCTGCGAATCTAATGTTTAATGCTACATGTATCTAGATCAGTATACGAAAAATGTTAACTTGAACTATCGTACGATTCATTTTCGTATTGAGAAAGAAAATCCAACACTTCGTGGTTTTTCCTTCAAGTAATAAAAGGTTTTATAGGCTGTAATTTATCTTTATCATACACTTTATTTTATTCATATTTTTCAACATTCATATGTTTAGGTTTTACTTAGGTTTTTGGGATGTGAGAGGTGTTCTTGTATGTATATATACAGTATATATATAAATTAAGGATTACATTGTATCTCCTTAATGCAAAGCTCTGATCCTTCGACGAATTTGGCTCCAGTCTTTGGCACTCTGTTTTTCCTTTTAGCTCTTACAAGTTTATTGTTTTTTCGGATTGCCGAAACTTCGGCTTGAGCATCACTGAAGAGACATTATTTGTCGAAATGTGCATCTTATGCATCAAAATTGGTACCGTATATATATATATATATATATATATATATATATATATATATATAATTCTTAAAGCAACGCAAACCATTTGTTCGCATGAATAAAATGAGCACGTTTTAAAGTATACATTTATATTTATTAAAGTATTCAATTTTAAAGCTTTCAGAACATTAAATAAAACAATTTCATTTCAGTTTTGTATTTGCATACCGCTTTTCGAATACCTTAAAAGCAAGTAGGCGATGGACATTTGAAGAGCTTGTGTTTTGCATACACGGAGTTGTACCTATTATACAGTAATTGAATATAATTTCTCTTTAATAACTATGTCTAATCATAATGCTAATATTGCTTATTAATATTTATTATAATTAATATAAGTTTTTGAAAACTAGTTCAGATGGCTAAAAACTATCACAGTGGGTTTATGCAAAGCACAAATTAAATATATGTAATTCTACTCATGTGTTATCGATTTCTTTAAACACTTTCTGACAGGGAGATGTTATCTAAAATATACTGGCTGTAGGAAAAACATCAGCTTAGACATTAAATCAGGAAGGTTCTCTAAACGATTAGCTTTACATAGTATTTGTTACATTTAATGGAAACCTCTCATGCCTCTAAAATAGTTTACATGGTTACCAAGAAGTAGCGGCCGCAATTGAAGCTTACGTCAATGTATTTTCTTGTTCTAATTGTTGAATATTTGCATGCGTGTCTGTCTGTACCACAACCGCTTCCTTATCCCAGACCATGTGTTATCAAAAGCTAATTCATCACGACATAATGGAGAACATCCCCGGATCTAAAGAACAATAAATGCGTATTTCAAACAGACGGTTATTGAGTTTGGGTACCTAAAGATAATCCCGTCAAGTTTGTAATTTATCGACTCCAGATTTTTCTTTTTGTCGTCATTAATCCATTGGTATATCTACCATGAGAATATTGGAAGATGTTCAAACATTTATACAATGTTTTCTTCGTGTATTAAGTGTAGACATGCTTCTTTAACAATGGTGACTGTGTTTTCTTTCCAGTACAACAAATCATGTCAGTGATAAATGCGCATGATTTACTGAATTATGTCAAAATACACGTCAAACTTATTTGCAAATCATAATCACTCCGTGTATGTCTGGAAACCCCTTTTCTTAGTTAATTTTTCTGAATTATATACATTTCCTCAAATAAAAAGTTTACGAATGGCAATATTCCAGGGTTTGACACTAAGGCACGTCCGACCGACCGAGTCTACTAAATGATAGGTCCGGTCGGGTAAATGTCGATTAAGTAGTCCGACCGGTCGTGTTAAAAAAATAAACAAGTAACTTTACTTTAAACCGTAAGATCTGTAAAGAGTTTGCAAGTAATCTTGAACCGTGTGATGGAATAATCTCTATTTTTGGTTGTAATAAATAAGTCGCGGTCGGAAGTGATGTTTTACGACATCTACTCGATGTTAATTTCAAGCAGTTTATTTGAATTGACTATAATAAAGTGTTTATCAAGTTAATAAATTACGTCGTAAACAGCTATTTATCGGTGTTGACATATGTGCGAGAATGTCTCTATATTTAAATACGACTTCTCGTCCGCAAGGAAAGACGTCCCAGGATAAAAAAGAAATGGTTAGGAAGAAACAAAGCAGAGCTTATGAAATATAGATTAAATAAAAAGCCGGTTGAGGTCATTTTATACTAAACAGACTAAAGAATATCCGTGCCGGGTAGAATTTAAAGAAACAGAAAACGTGTTTGAAAATCAAATTGAATGACGAGACTTAAGATATATAAAGTCAGGTCTAGTAAAAATCATTTGAAGTAGCCCGACTGATCTAGTGCTCAAAAAAGCAAAATGTCAAACCTTGTTATTCGGTCATTTTAATATGCAATTCTTTTCTACATAGGTAAAGACCAAAATTTCATCAACTTCAGGAAGTACAGGGCATCTGACTTTTGTAAACCTCGGAAATATTGGATCGGAAAAATTAATCAAATGTAAAAAAAAAAAAAAATGATAAGAACTGTTTGTAAAACACATATGTCCCCTTCAGCTGTACCATTTGTATTCGTGAAAATATTTATATTACCACAGCCAAAGCAAGAAAGCGCCAGGGGGCATTAAGGACACGAGTAAGCTTTCAATGTGCTTATTACTCCCCTACCGACAAAGTAGAAAGGGGCTTTAGGTTTGCACTCCGTCCGTCTATCCGTCAGTCCAGTTTTCCGCACTTTTTAGCCGAGTTGCAACGAAGTTGAACTCGGCTGTTGGTTTGGTGATGCGGGCGGGCGGGTGGGTGGGTTGGCGGGCGGTTGAGTGTCAACAATTGGTTTCCGGATGATAACTCGAAAAGTTTACAATCTAATCAAATGAAACTTTGGTATATTGTTGGGTACCAGGTAAGGAATACCCCTATTAATTTTGGAGAAAATTGATCAAAGGCCAAGGTCACAGTGTCCGAAAATAGAATGAAAATTTCAGAAAAATATGTTTTCCGGACCATAACTTAGAAAGTTTAAATCCGCATCAAATGATATTTTCTAAATATTGTTATGTACCAGGTAAGGAATACCCCTATTGATTTTGGAGAAAACAGGTCAAAGGTCAAGGTCACAGTGACCGAATATAGATTTAAAATTCAAAAAAATATTGGTTTCAGGAGGATAACTCTTTTTTTTTTTAATTTGAATCAAATGAAACTTGAATATATTGTTGGATACCAGCAAAGCAAGGCCCCTATTGATTTTGGAGAAAACCCGTCAAAGGTCAAGGTCACAGTGACCGAAAATAGATTGAAAACTTCAGACAAATATGGTTTCTGGACAGTAACTCGAAAAGTTAAAAACTGAAATTAGTTCTTCACAATTATAAATATGCCACATTATTCCTGACTTTACAATGTATCTCATGCAACTCGGCTCATGCACCCCTGGGTGCATATATTGATATATTTTTTCTCTGTTCTTGCAGATATTTATCTATATTTGGTTTGTCGCTTTGCCATAACAAGTTACAGATCAAGTTCGAATTTCGTTTTGGCCAGTTGATTTTTCACTTAGTTATGGCCCTTCGACTTAGACAAATAGCATGAATAATCATGCCCCCGAGATCGAAGATCGGGGGGGGGGGGGGTATATTGTTTTTGTCCTGTCTGTAATTCTGTCATTCTATAATTCTGTCTGAAACTTTAACCTTGCTAATAACTTTTGAACAGTAAGTGATAGAGCTTTGATATTTCACATGACTATTCCTTGTGACAAGATTTTTCCTTGGGTACCAACATTATTGACACCTTGACCTTGGAGTTTGACCTACTTTTTGAAAACTTTAACCTTGCTAACAACTTTTGAACAGTAAGTGATAGAGCTTTGATATTTCACATGAGTATTCCTTGTGACAATACCTTTCCGTGGGTACCAACATTATTGACCCAGTGACCTTGACCTTGGAGTTTAATCTACTTTTTGAAAATTTTAACCTTGCTTTTAACTTTTTAACAGTAAGAGATAGAGCTTTGATATTTCACATGAGTATTCCTTGTGACAAGACCTTTCCGTTGGTACTAAACCGTTTGACCTCGACAATTGACCTACTTTTATTTTTATTTTTTTACATAGGTCATGACTTCTAAATGGTAAATATTAGAGCTTTCATATTGTACATGAGCATTTCTTGTGACAATATCTTTCTACTGGTACCAAGATATTTCTCCTTTTGACCTTGGCCATCTTCGGAATTGGCCATTATCGGGGGCATTTGTGTTTCACAAACACATCTTGTTTGTGTTTGCAGATATTCATTTGATATTTGGTACATTGCTTTCCCATAACCAGTTACAGATCAAGTTTGAATTTCGTCTCGGTCCTTTGATTTTTCATTTAGTTATGACCCTTGGACTTTGAAAATCAGTTTTCCGGACTTTTTGGTTGTGCTTGCAGATATTCATTTGATATTTGATATATTGCTTTGCCATAACAAGTTACAGATCAAGTTCGAATTTCATCTTGGTCCGTTGCTTTTCCATTAAGTTATGGCCCTTGGACGTAGAAAAATAGCATGAATTGTTAGTTTACATCCAAGTTTCTTATCTCTGTAGATAAGAATACTACACTTTTTAAAACTTCTAGCCTAGTAATACAACAATATAGCTAAATTATTCATGATCATCTACATGTCGCAGTTTATTGACTTGGTTAAAAACCTAAACCTAATTATAAATTTGTCTTTTTTCTTGGTTTAGTCTCTACTCGAATAGTAGTTGATTTTCAACCATTCCTGTCCTGGTTCCCCAATTTTCCCTTTTACCACAACCTACATAATGAACTTTGAATATTGTTTTGGTACAGTAATTTTTGCAACCGGTAGGGGACTATGTATTGCCATGCAATACTCTCAGAATGCTTGTTTATTATTTTCCATCAAATTATAGTGAATGGTTAAAGGTGGAATATCCCAATATTCTTTGAAGGTCGAGCATATTGTACCCTTCTAGCTGACATCAAATGCATGGAGTGCATCACTGCACTTGGCGATCTTTTGAAATGAAAATCACCAGAGCTCTCTAATACTAGTGACCAACCAATGCATCAAATATCATCCCTATCAAGAAAAGTTCTCTCAAGATATTGAGCAGATACTAATTGTTTACTGCATTGCACTGACCTTTGATCTTCTGACCTGAAAATCATTAGAGGTCATCTACCACTCATAACCAACCCACATATGAAATATAACAACTGAGCAAAAGGTTCTCAAGATATCGGGAGGACTTTGTTTAAAGAAGATACACACTGAATTCAGATCTGAGCTAAACAATGAAACCGTAAATGTCCTCTTATCAAGAACCGCAAATGTTTAAGAAAAACTAAATGCATGGTGATGTAGAGCAGGAAGGCCTCTACCAAAATTGTGTCCTGCTTTGAACATTGTCTATCTCCATCAGTCTTGAAAGATTCGAAATGTACCACTATCAGTTACAATGCTTCTCTTCAATAAAATAAAAATAGTACACAATACACAAATTTCTGTTGTTAAACGCTTATAACACAAATAATCCTAGTAAATATGTCGTGAATACCGTTACGCATTATGACCAAACTTAGTGACGTTTGAATTGATGTCAGTAGAACCCTGTATGATAATCGTTGCTTCAGATTGATTAGTCAGGTCATGATATCTAATTGTAGCTTTAGTGAAGTCGGATTGCAGTGATACCAGTAAATCAGGTAACTGTACGACTGGTCCCAAGAAGATATCCGTCTGGTACAAAATGAAAGCTCAAAGCGGAAATCAAGGAAATGATGTCAACTTTGTTACTGAAATGGAGGAGAGTTGTAATGAACTTCCATTGAAAGTAGAAGTTCAAACCAAATTGCAAACTGGATCAGAATTTATATTTCCGGGGAGCGGTATTACACAAGGAAGTGATTACTCGTATAGCCCATATGGAGGGGTGGTGTACATGTATAAATACACTCCCGACGGGACGATACAATTTATAGTTCCTAAGAATAAATCAGGTGTCGCAGTCTTTTCAGGTGAGTATCCTTAAAAGTTACTTTCCTCTATGTTATACGGGTGTGCTGAAGAACTGTTGCTTGTACACGTCTCAATTATCTAAGTAGCAGTGTTCAACAAAATAATGGTCGCTTAGGGGAAAATGATAGATAGTAATTTCCAAGGTCTAGATATTTTGCTTGAAAATTAAAAACCGAGACAGAAATTAGTCCTGGATATATTGTTATGTCCGTCCGTTCCTAGGTTACACTTTCATGTCATTGTAAGCTCTTCTGTATGATTATTGAAATCTTGTGTACGTGCAATAAGGTTATGGAATTTCACGTTCGGTTCATATGTCATGGGGATTTCTCTCCAAAGATTAGGGTATATGATTTTGCACTTGTGTTTAAATCATTGTAATTTTGTTTATAATTATGCATTATATGTTACATCATTAGGGTAGGGACAATTCCTGCATGATCGGGTGATGTGGTTTAAGGATATCAATCTCATAAATCCTATAAAATATATACAATAGAAAGAAGGGCAAACACGGATCCCTGGACATACCAGAGTTGGGGTTAGGTGTCTAGGAAGAGTAAGCATCCTCTGTTGACTGATCACAACCGACACGAGCCGTATATTTTGATCCGGTAAATGGAGTAATCTGTAGTCAGTTATTATAAGTAACCGATATTTGTAGACCCGATATAATTTTGAATGCTACAGAATATGTTTACAAGCACAAAATATTATATAGAAAGATTCATCATTCTGGAACGGTGTGTTTCATGGAATTGAAACAATCCCATAAAATTCAACTTGGCCACTCTTTCTGAAATTATTGGTCATTTGAAAGCGATATTGCACCTCTAAATTCACTAGCACTCCACTACTCCCTCCATCGTACGTTAAGAAATCTAAACTGTTTGGTCCATTTGGACTTGTAGACCTAAATCGAAATTCTAAAACCTTATCGCACATCTACAAGATTTTCTCAATCATATGCAAAAAGAATTTATTGTGACCTCTGGAAATGTTATTGAAATTCTAATGACAAACGAATGTGCGGTTATTATATAACATAACAACATAGTCAAAGTTCGGGGACGCATAATTACCGTGTCGGAAGTGCATCTGGTGTTCATTCATTAAATTGAAAAACTAACTTGGTGAGTGATCAGGAAATATAAGCCGAGTAGCTTTCACTCGTGGTATCATAAAGCAGCCTTTTCCTTTTTCTGATTATCAGGCGGTTCTGCTTGGGACGGTGTAACCCAAATCAACGAGACGTCAGTGGACGTTCGATACCGTGTCTGGTGTCGATGTAACTTACCAACACCCGCATTTGAATCCAACTGGACGGATATAAACGGCATGATTTGTTTATACTTCATCATTCAAAGATACCATTAAAACAAGACTCACTGTTTTATATTGTTATATCGTTATATGAAATATCTATAAACATGTTAGATCAACTAAAAAGATTTTTTTGTGAAAGAGTCTCGTTCTTTTAGTGGTAGACAAAAAGTACTTAGAGATAAGCCACGGTTTAGGAATTACTCCAGATATGGTTATCGTACAACTCCGCCACGGATCCACGAACTGGGTTTCTGACATCATGGGTAAATGTTTTTCTGATTTGTTTTTGCAGTGTGTTGTCAGTATCATAAATGAAATACTTAGTATTACAAATTTAATCAATAGGATAAAGCTAGACTAGACTTTTTCCTCTCATATTCTTCAGTATTGGAACCTTAGCTGATTTGTGAAGAGATTTTAAAATTGGATTCAAAATTTGAAAGAAAAGGGAAAAAAAAGAGTGTTTTAATCTAAACTATCTTGTTGATGTACCTCCTTTTCTGTTGGTTTGGTTAACACCTGATTTTCCTGACAGGAGCCATGTCTACGTCAGAAACGGGACGTAAGAAGAGTGGCGTTATTTACGGATACAACTCTAGAACGGTCAGAATATGGGCCCCAAATAATGGTAAACAAGAAACATATACAAAATTGTTGTGCAAAAATATTCAATATTGTGATTTTCATACTTTGATTAATGATTTCCCTTACATCTTTAAATCTGCGTATAAGTGCAAATTAAACGAATATGTGATTTATAATTTCTAAACATAGGTAGTCTGTTTCATTTTACGGAAGGATGGGAATCTTCACACGATAAATACATGGTCCTTTCCGGTCAGGTTAAAGTCTATGTATGGACATACTTGATGAATATAAAGAGCAAATCTATCCCATTAAACAGAAGGCCTTCAGGGTCGGACTTGGAATTTCGTTTACCAGTCTCATTTGATATCAGCCAGGACATGTTGCATTTTACGGTAAGGTTATGATTCTACTCTAGTAGACAGTTAATGTCCCGGTTACAGTCATTTGTGTCAAATCCTAAAACTACTCGTTTTTCTATAGAAGTTGTTCATGGTTAATATCTAGTTAGAATTCACAATCTTTCTCTACAATGTTTCATTCGCAATGTATATATAAAGTCACGTATTGCCTTATTAGAGAAGAAAATTAAACGGGGGAAAAAACAACCCTAAAATGTGTTCTGAAACACAACTGCTCCTGGCGACCGCACAATCCATGGTGTCCGATTCCTCGTAAATGCACCATTTTAAAGGATTTGTCAGGATTACACCTACTAAATATCAAAGCCCCATCTCTCCCATAAAGCCCTCTTACTCATAGTTTAAATGTCACGAGGAATTTTGAAATTTTTGCCACACACAGATATTGAGAAGTATAGTAACAAGACATGCAATGTGAATTTGGTTCTATATCAACACACTTAAAAATACGCTCCCCAAAATTTGGTCATCTTCGCTAACCAAGGGTGACTATCCACGGCGTTTCTCTATTCACCATTGCAATCTCAGGGCGCGTTATTTTAAATTTAAATTCTATTTTAAATTTTATTTAAAAAATTATTTTTATTTAAATCCACAAAGGGTGCTGCAAATCATCGCCCTTGGCTAGTGAAGATGAAATTAAGTATAAATACAATATCTGAATATTGAGTATGGGTGTCTTGTTATCATTACACTTATCCAACCTTTGTCTTATTGCAAGTAGATCTCGCCTACCGACGGTGAAAATGGAGGATTCTACTTTTCCGGGATGGGCTCCGTTCAGAATGCTGACCCAACAAATCAGTACGGGGGAGTAATGTATTCCTACTCTACAGACAAAATCAGACTCTGGCACCCTAATCTAGATGGACGCCACTTCCTAGTTTACGTCAACAGTAAATGGGGCGGAGGAAATCACATTCAATCATCTGAATCTGTTGTTGCCAAAGTGTCCGTGTGGAAAGCCGGTCAAATTTGTAAGAGAAAAAATGCAGACCTATATTCAACGGTTTTAAAACGTAGTATACGGTGTGCAAGTTACAATACTTATAAAGGTTAAAGCGCATGCGTGAGGGGACGGACGTTTTTGTTCTTTGCTCGTTGAAATTCAATGTATTTCTTTAAATGAGCAATATCCAAAAGCGTCAACAACTGATCGATATCTCAGCAACAGACACAAGTTATCTTATTGAATGACCCTTAAACCAACTATATTGTATGAGTCATGCAAATTAACACAAATCCATGTATTGTGATGATGAAAGTCAATCTGACGTATAACATTACCGAATGAAAACAATGCAACTATCATTAACAGTGTCAACAATCCTCTGACTCTAAATAGTCACTTCTAAAGAGGGAGATATCACAACACAATCGGGACATCAGTTATTTAAATTTCCTCCATGTCAAATTTTTTGTTCATGGAGTCAAACCGCTACTAAAGCGTAACAAGAAAGACCATTTACTATATACATAGGTATGCTACTAAGATCAGCTGATTGTGAGCTTAACCCAAGCCCATCCAAATATTCTTGTGAGATTTGTCGCAAAACATATAGGTTAGGTCAACGTGGCATTTCATGCGATAACTGTGACCAATGGTATCATATAGGCTGCCTAGGAATGCCCAGTCAAGTATATTGACATCAAGACCATTCTGATGTCAGCTTGATATGCTGTTCATGTGGGCTGCCAAATTTTTCTACTCCACACTTTGAGTCATTCGTAGTAGAAACACCTAACACTTGACAGCCTTGGTCACAACTCTACTACTTGCAGTACTGTAGACCCTGCGTCCCCACTACATTCCTACTAGCCTACTGTTGACCCTGCGTCCCCACTACATTCCTACTAGCCTAAAAAGGGACGAGGTCACACAACAAAGAAGCAGGTACAGTTTCTACGGTCATCTGGCCCTGAAAATGGATGCTTTCAGTAGGAGTCCCAAAATCTGGAATTCAAATATGGAATATATAAACAAACCGAAACTACGTTTTAATTTGATATGAAAATTGCTTTGTGTTATACAGCAGGAGCATGAAGTTGACCCCCCAAAAAATGCCAAAATCAATGGAAATATTCATAATTTTAGGGGTTTTCCTTTTAGAAAACATACAACCCATGCGTCGAACAAATTTATATTCAAATACATTTTCATCTTCCACTAGAGGTTAGAGCGTTTGCCCCGCATGCGGAAGGTCGGGGTTCGAATCCCGGCCGCGACAGACCTAAGTCATTAAAACAGGTAGTGACAGTTCCATCGTCAAACCAGGGATGTACTGAATTCCTCAGAAATCAGAGTAAAACTGGTCAAAAAGGGAGGAAAACACCTCGCCCTACCTGGAAAAACATATTTTTCTGCCACTTTAGATCAAATCCAGAGTGTTTCATTTTTTCGAAAATTGAGCAAATCAGGATTTCCTCTGAAAAGAGGAAAAATCACACCCCTGTCAAACGCTCGGCATCAGGTGTGAATATCACGGGTCCTCGAAGATGACATTAAAAACGGATATCCCGTCTCACAGTAGGTGTGGCACACTAAAGAACCCTCACTGCTCCATGGCCGTAAGTGCCGAGCAAAGGCCTAAATTTGAAGCCATTCACCGGTCTTGTTGACGTCTCCATATGAGTGAAAAATTCTCGAGTGAGACGCTAAACAAGATACAATCAATCAAATATTACACAATATACATTGATATCATTTTGCTGGACGGATGGGCACACCTTTTCGTAAGCAATAATATGGATGAAATTTAACAGTTATTAAGCTCTTTTTGAAAAAAGGTGGTAAAAAGTCTTATTCGTGACGTAATAATGCTACCAAATAAGTAGTAACTTTAATTTAATTGATATAGTATACTTTGCATACATTTAACTTGCTTAAAACACAGATCAAGCTTAATTCAAATCACATTTAAAACAGAATTTTGGGGGCCTTTTTTATTTACACAATCGTACCTTGTTCTTTACCACAACTTAACTTTTGCATAATTTTACTCAACATGCAGAATATCCGTGCAAAAAAAGAAAAAAACGTTTGGAATTTTTTGATTCCGCAGCTCCTGACATTGTTTGTTTTACGTCCCATGGAGAATTCTTCACTCATTGACACGTCACCAGCTATAAGTGAGGTACCACAGTGACGGCTCTTTAACGTGCGAACGTCTGCCGCGACACGGGGTCTCCTTTTTAAGGTCATATCCGAAAGACATTTGATTCTCACTAACTGTCGAGCGTTTGGCGAAGGAGCAATCACTACCTATGTTAACGTCTTAGATTTGAGCATGTGCGGGGCTCAAACTCCCGACTACCAGGTTACAAATCGAACACGCCACCACTGAGCTATCGTGAGCAGTTACGGTTGGTGACGAAACCTGGGTGTGTCCAAACGTTCATAGCCGTGAATTCCTGCCTCCGTCTATGTCGTTAAAGTCAAGAGAGATCACCATAAAGGATATTGAGGAATATTTATCATGAATAAAGCAAACACACCCTGCGATGAACACCATACCTCCAAAATATCAGAGTTAATAGCAATATCGATGAGGAGAGGGACAAATCCATCCTTGAACTTTGCAGAACTCCACAGGGCACTCAGTAGCAAAAGGATGATGCATACCTCACCTGTAGGGAAATCCACGAACTCATCCAAGGACACCCAAAATTTACCATTTTTGTTGACGGGTGACTTTAACCTCCTGACATTTCATGACCATCTAACTATATCGTAGGAAGCCAAAAAAGACATTGGTGTGAACAATGCTTTCCTAAATTTGTTTGCAGATACTGGTCCATCACAGATGGTTGAATTCACCACACGAAATAACTGACTTACTTGTACATCGACTGAAACCACTTCCAGGTATTTTAAAATGACCACGAGGCATTACTCATAGATAGTGACCTCCAGAGACATATTAGTAGAAAAATATACGTCAGAGACATCATATCATCTTTTGCAACATATTTCGCTACTGAACAATACACATACACGTGACTACACGCCATACTCTAGCCTAAAAAATGCTGTACAAGTACAGAGCAGTACGAAGATTGATCGACTGCTTTGTGTCCCGTCGAATTTTTTTTACTCATAATGAGACATCACCAGCTGTAGGTAAATACCATAAATTTAAACCTATACTTATCGCTCTGGGCCGTAGCAGTGAGGGATCTTTATCGTGCCAACGCCTGCCGCAAACACGGAACCTCAACTTTTAAGGTCATATCCGAATGACCCACAGGCACTCGACGTTTTAATTATCTGTAATAAAAAAAATTGTCTTCATGTAAATATAATATTCACAAGGTATATCACGCCGCCATCTTGATTTTCTTTTTTACCAGCTGTATCGCTTGAAAAGTTCGATATAATTTCATAATTAGACCCCTACCGTTTAGAAGCAACTCTGTCAAGGTCTCAGTCGAACTCGATTACGAAGCGAGCGCTCTAATACTGAGCTAACACGACCGGTTTGGTACAAGGAATATATCAACAACATCGTAATGGATGAAAACTACAAACCTCAACTCCTGTGGAACTTCATCAAAAGAAAAAATGCCTTTGGAGTGGTTCACAATAAAGCGGAATGCCAAAGTGAAGGCAGATATCAAAAAAAGCAAACTTCACCTTGGCTTTCAATGGTAGAAACAGCTGATGCCCAACGAGCATCAAGGCGCAGTGCTACTCCACTCTAACTCGACCCATAATCGAATACGCTTCTAGCGTGTGGATCCCAGCTAAGAAGGAAAGCATCACCAAACCTGAGGCCGTACAACTTAGGGCAGCTCCAATGTCCAGGCAGTGTAGTATCTATGCTACAGTAAGTTCGGTGGTAGTCACTCCAGACCCGCCGGGAAATAACCCAATTCGCCATGCTATATAGGATGGTTTACAACTTTGTGGATATCACGACTGACAACAACCTACAGAAGGCATCAGTGCAGACCAGAGGCTACACCTGCGTTTCATTGTACCTTACACCACACAATATACAACAGTGTACGAAACTTCCTTCTTCCCCATAGCAATCAGGCGTCCCGTGGGGATCCGGGTTAGAATAGGTCCTCGGAACCCCTTGCTTGTCGTAAAAGTATCTTCCCTGGTACATTGTATCTGGGTTCTGTCTTCCACCGATGAAAACTGGGCGCTACCAGATAACTGAAAAATTGTTGAGTGGCGTAAAACATCAATCGGATGAGACCAAAAAAAAACGAGGTCCCGTGTCACAGCAGGTGTGACACGATAAAGATCCCTCCCTGCGCAAAGGCCATAAACGCCGAGCATAGGCCTAAATGTTGCAGCCCATCACCGGCAATGATGACGTCTCCATATGAGTGAAATATTCTCGAGAGGGACGTAAAACAATCAATCATAGCCATCAGACTATAGAACAAGTTACCAGGATCAGCGTTGGAGGCATAAAGCTTGGACAACTATAAGACCCATCTGTCGAAGGTCGCTGAACAGTAGACAGCACACTGTGATTTTAACCTTTTTAAAAAATCTTTTTAACGTGCACAATACATTGACGTTCAACCCCTCACACATAGTGCGAAAATACTTTTAAAAACGGTTTGCACTAAACCGGAAGAAGAAATTTAAAGTAGGTATAGAAAACGTTACAGAAAAATAGAACTGATATGGAAAGAAGACTGTTGAGAAAAGTTATTTTTTCCGAATGGTTCTATTCAATAAGTTTTCAATATGTACATGCACACAACTAAAACAATAATTCAAACCCTACAGGTCTAATTCCCAAGAGCAAGCGGACCACCCCAAATCCAACTACAACCCAATCCACAACAGCAATGACATCACGAAAACGCGGACAGCTGACGTCATTAAACCCATCCACAGGGACGGGAAATCCCTCTTACCAGTACACAAAGAAAAATGGTAAGTTAATCGATATGCAAGGGAAAAAATGTCCTTCACAAAATATGCCCAATTTTGGAAATAGGTTTGCACATAGCTATTGGGACAATCAAACCAAAAATAATGTTAGTTTTGTTTTACTTCAGTCATGTTTAATTTGCTGAGATAAGTTTTTCGACCTACAGCTTACTTTTCATAGCTTTGCAAACATATGTTATTGAAAGAGGATTCTGATGGACAAACGATTTAAATTCCACTCTGTTTTATCAGTGTTAGGAACTACCTTTCAATATTTCACCAAACATATTTTTCAACTTCAGTATTTCAACTAGTCGATTAAAGACTAAATTCGATTTAAAAATAGCCATGGGGGATACTTACTCCTCCTAGGCACCTGATCCCACCTCTGGTGTGTCCAGGGGTCTGTGTTTGCCCAACTTTTTTGGTATTGCTTATAGGAGTTATGAGATTGATCACTGTTCGTTATATTCACCTTGCATGGTAAGACGAATTTCACTTAAAATCAATGTACAGTACAACAAGAGCATTCAGAGACTCTCGAATTCTCGGGTTAACATTTAGCAATCACTCTTGTCGTTGCTTAATTTTTGCATCGGATTACGCGCTCTAATGCATTGAGCTAACTATGGAGACACTATAAGTTCGCCATACACTCTCTACTGCGTCTGGAACTATACTCAAACACAACTCGCAGCAAACATTAGGCAAGTAAATATATCCTTTATCCAAAGATTATGATTTGGCCAATCAAAATCACAAAGAAATTGAGTTTGAGTTTAATTTTTCTTGTTAAAACTTGTATTCTTGGACGACAAAGCCAGAAATATCATGGTACACTATGTTAAACGTCTTCGGTTTGATATGACACCGGAATCGAATTGAAAATAATATGAAATTGTGATTTTTTTGTTAATCAAAGTTTTAAAAAATATATCTGATATTTTAACATTTATGACAAAATAAAGCACCCCCCCCCGCCCCCCAAAGGATTAAAAGGTATATCTACATATTGTAGGTCCAAATAAAATATTTAATTTTTTCACTGTGTATTTCATTGAAAATCCATTTTGTTTTTCAAAAACATGTTTCATCTTTAGTCCATTCTTTTTATAAAATGAATTAAATGCTGAAATGTAAGCATTTCCTCACGCGGTAGCTCAATAGTAGAGCGTTGGCTTCGTAACCAAGTGGTCACGGGTTCGAGACCCGCTCGTGCCCTGGCGGTCAAACCTTCTATCGTAACAATTGCTCCTTTGCCCAACGCTCGGTCTTTAGAAGTGAGAATCACGGGGTTTTCTGATATGACTTTTAAAACGGAGGTCGTGGCAGGCATTTACCCTCACTACTACAGCCCTGACCATTAAGCATAGGTCTAAATTTATGCATCGTCATAAACCCACGGTCGGTCGTACTTCTTTTACCTCCCGTGGGACACAACACAAATATTTTCGCTGGAAGGTGTGTCTCAACTTCTTTATGCGATTGGTCGCTTTATTATTCCTTATCACAAAATTCAACCAATGAAAAAAGTCCCCTATTTCCAGTGTTCGGGAGCATAGAGCATAGAAAAACATGGCTTTCGAAGCAAAGATTTTGGCAATTTACAAATTTATGCTTTCAGCGAGATGCTTTACAACTTCTTTCTCAGTTTGTGTAGAAATTAATCTTATTCAATATATAAACATACCTAACAACTTATCTCTTTCTTACTTCATCTGGTCCACCTTCGTGATCATTGGTTCTCGTTGAATATGCATACCCGATTAAATTTATTCGTACATAGACTGCTCACAAATGAGGTGTTTGTTCGGTGAAAGGTAAAGCACTCTAGAGCATAGCTGTACCCAAGTGAAGTTTTTGACGACAGAGCTCTATAACCCAGATCTTTGATAGTGGCAAATTAATACGTCATGTTTTAAAAATGAAAAGTTCAGATTCTCACATACATCCTGATATTTATGTTTGTTACTCTGTTTTGCACATATCAAATACCACCATATTATTATACCCCCCGAACAGTTCTTGGGGGGGGGGGGGGGGGGGGTATATAGGAATCACTTTGTTTACA
The DNA here is from genome assembly GCF_947568905.1 of Ostrea edulis. Taxonomy (NCBI): domain Eukaryota; kingdom Metazoa; phylum Mollusca; class Bivalvia; order Ostreida; family Ostreidae; genus Ostrea; species Ostrea edulis. Next base: position 87,468,871 of record NC_079164.1, on the reverse strand, counting down.
ATGGATTCGTGTCCGGGCTTCTTTGTTCTTTGACATAGGCATACCATATTTGACACATGAGTGTATCACCATGAGACGATGTGTCATGCACCTTCATGACCTCCATATGACCTTGACCTCAAGGTCAAAATTAAAGGTTTTTACAATGGATTCGTGTCAGTGCCATAACTTCTTTGTTCTTTGACATAGGCATACCATATTTGACACATGAATGTATCACCATGAGACAATGTGTCATGTACCTTCATGACCTCCATATGATCTTGACCTCCAGGTCAAAATTAAAGGTTTTTACAATGGATTCGTGTCAGTGACATGACTTCTTTGTTCTTTGACATAGGCATATCATATTTGACACATGAGTGTATCACCATGAGACGATGTGTCGGGTACCTTCATTACCTCTATATGACCTTGAACTTTCACCTCAAGGTCAAAATTGATTATAGGGTTTTGACATAGTCATGCCATAAGACATGGGTGTATCACCAGGAGACTATGTGTCGTGTACATTCATGACCTCTTTATGACCTTGACCTTTGATCTCAAAGTCAAAATTGTAGGTTGATACCATGGATTTGTGTTCGGACTATATCTTCCATTTTCTTCTACAAAGGCATACTATATTTTACACTCAGGAAAGAGGTAATTTATGCCTATTAAGAACACCCTTTGGGAGATTGGGGTAAGCGGGGGGTATTCTTAGTGAGCATTGCTCACGGCACCTCTTGTTGATTTTAAAATATCCAATTGTTTTTTACCAAAATCTAACAGAATCGTGGTACGAGCGCTCAGTGGCCGTGCCTGTGTTGTGGCTGGTAGTGGGAGGGGGATGTCTGTTGTTGTTTATCCTGATCAGTGCTGCTGTTACCTGCCTCTGTAAAAGGAATTCTGACAAGGTATTAAGGAGGACATGATTTACAGTGAATGTAATTCATTGGTAAAACGTTCATCTATTTTTTTTTTCAGTATAATTTTCAAATGTAACCTAATGGAAACTACTTACAGAACTGATTTGTTGAAACTGACTTTGTAGATCATACCCCTGAATGATGAAGAAACCTAATGAGCATGTTCACACTTCGATGGACTGTACTGGCTATGGATTGTTTGTGATCGTTTTAAAACACAACTCTTTAAATCTGCATTTCACTTGTTCAGTTTTATGATTAGTTTTGAATTTATAAATGAGACTAGCACAAACTGCATATTTCTAGTTTTACAGTGTAAATTACCAAAGTTCTTAGTGTTTACCTCATACTCTGCATGTATGTTAGAAAAGAAACTTATTGTTCTTTATTTGATAGCAATTATGAATTGCATTTCTTAAAGATAATTGTGGTATGGTCAAGAATTGCTTTATTCATAAAAAAAACTTTTCTAGATTTTCTTTTGTAAAGTCAGTATTCATGTATCTGAAATGAACTGCATTCAAACAGTAGATCTATACGAAAGCTTTATATTAAATCATACTGTTGAGTCATTGTAATTACTAGAGTTTTATCGCATGAAATATTGTCTTTGCGGATATAAAGAGACGTTGATTTTAATTAAGAGGATATTGTATAGTTTGTTTATTTTGATTTAAAATGGATAACAAGATAAGAATATGAAATAATTTGTCATAACGCACTAAGTCTGATTAATTTATCTTCATCTATCTGAAAAAACAGGAAGTCGTGTTTCACTTGCCGCTGATATTCATTTCGATACCTCATATTGCCTTGTATTATTGCCTCTGGTAACGGGATTACATTAGAGGGACTCTTATTGGAAGAGGGAGAAAGACACGTAAAGCGCGGTTAGAATCAGACTAATATCTTATAACTTTGTGTCCGGGTACACGTATATTTTATCTAGAGACACCTGTACCGAACCGTTTTTGTCTGATTTTTTCCCCGGTTTTTGGGTATCAGATAATATTTATCATGTACTTATTTCTCTTTTCATCAAAACGTCTTGTGCTGATCAAGTCAAAGTGATATCTACAGTATTTAATATTGCTGGGCACAGAGATCGTGTGAGATTTATCATGTTGCTTATGACAAAGATAATCCTCGCCCTTCTATAAAGTCCCTGGATTTAAGATTACAATGCTTATTTATGTGCTTGACCCGGACCGAGTATTTCAAATTATCACTATTTTCGAGTGACTATTCTCTGCATGCATGTTGGTTATAGGGGTGTATTGTGCTATTCAACTACCGGAATGGCAAAACATTTGTTAACCTTCTAAACCTTCATGGACATCAAATAGTGCAAATTTCGTTCGGTTTTTTTTTTGTTTTGTTTTTTTTTTTGGTTGTTAAAGAATAAATTTTAAGGAAGATAAAATATGCAGGTGTCTTTGAAGAACTTCATCCTAATGCCATTCTTGATCTGTTGTTTTGTTGGTAAGTGATTTGTTGTATGATTGTAAGGTTATCTCAAATAATCAACAAAAGCAAAATTATTTAATCGTATTTACAATTTTATATATTTAATTACTAGCATTATCAGGTTTGATGAATCAAATAATGCAATGAAGCTTGAAATATTGTCATTTTAACGTATAATGCAACGAAGCTTGAAATATTGTCATTTTAACGTATAATGCAACGAAGCTTGAAATATTGTCATTTTAACGTATAATGCAACGAAGCTTGAAATATTGTCATTTTAACGTATAATGCAACGAAGCTTGAAATATTGTCATTTTAACGTATAATGCAACGAAGCTTGAAATATTGTCATTTTAACGTATAATGCAACGAAGCTTGAAATATTGTCATTTTAACGTATAATGCAACGAAGCTTGAAATATTGTCATTTTAACGTATAATGCAACGAAGCTTGAAATATTGTCATTTTAACGTATAAAATGAAGTAGTAAAACACTTTGTTTTGCAGAATTGCAGGTAACCAGCCGATGTGTTAATCACCCTCACTACGTCAGCCAATGGACATCCGTGGAAGCGCAGAACAAAAAACAACCCATTGCCCTGGAGCACGAATGTGGGGACTTTCCTGCTAAGGTTGAAATTCAGATCCGCCCCACTACCGGTAACTGGACAAACTTCTACTTTCCGGGAATTGCATCTTCACAAAGAGATGATGATTTGAATATAACGTATGGTGGGATTGCTTATAAATATAATAAGGACGAAATCCGTTTATTTATACCAAGTGCAAATGATGGATACCCAACAGGAACAATAATCTACACAGGTAATGATTGTAGTTCTTTCACAGACGTCTTGCATGTAAGAAAAGATAGGCATGAAACAGCCTGTTTGACGCCAGCCTCTTGACCTGTGATATACTCGTGATTCAAATTAAAAGTACTATTATAGGCATAAGTGTTGGGTTTGCATTTAGTTGATGAAATTAATTTGTCAGAATCACAGGAGTTTTCCTTGCCTTTTTGTGGGGTTTTGTTTTCTTTCTTTCATTTTTTGGGGGTGTTTATTTTTTTGTTTTGTTATTTGTACTTTTTATTATTATTATTATTATTATGTTTTGTTTTTGTATTTCTTACTATGAAAACTTTAAAATGAATTATTTATCATAATTGTAAAAAAAAAAAAAAAAAAAAAAAACCTTAATGATATATTATATGTTTCCCTCAATATTCTGTTCAGTACGGGTTGCTATTTCATTAAGAAAAATTAATACTCAAACATGAATCAGTCGCGGTGGGTTAATTAAGGTAGCTCATTACACTGAAATTTTATTTAACGGCTCGTTAAAACACACCTCTTATGAAGTATGATTTCACCATTGAAAGAGTGATACAAGCTCAATTATTTCATATGATTTTTTTCTGATTTTTCCCAGAATGATAAAAAAAAAATAAGCTGTTCTGTTTGCAAATAACAGATTCTTGAGTCCAAGTTTCGCTGTGATTTGATGCATAATATGAATATCTAAGGAAACATGCCTAAACGACTCAGATAGACGTTAGATAAAAAAGTATCTATGAAAATTGAAAACGTTATATGCTAATATTTTTTATATCTACGGATAAAATCTTCAAAAAAAAACCGTCATTTAGAAAAAAGATATATCAGAGAAATATATTTTAAATAGAAATTGAAATGAAATGATCAAAATTCAGAAATACATGTATTACGATTTTTCTAATTTGAACCAAGCCCGATCAGAATTATAAAAAAGTAGCCATAGAGAACATTGTAATCAGAAAACTACACTCCCTTGATGTAAAATGGTTTACAAATTAAACGAATTTATGAAGGAAACTAATTTCTTGACGAACAGTGCATACCATTAGCAATTATATGGTCATTTTAGTAATTTCTATCAATTTTGATCGGGATCGGTACTTTTCTCTCTTGTTTGAATATAGTGATTATCTCTTAAAATTTGGTCATTTCGCTTCAATTCCTTTTAATGATATATTTCTTCTTTATATCTCTTTTCTAACTGACATGTTTTTTAAAGATTTTATCCATAGATAAAAAAAATATTCAATTTTCATGAATATTGTTTTCTGAAAAATTAGAATGATTATATCTGAACTTTTAGGCATGTTTTATTAGATATTCATATCATGCATCAAATCAGAGCGAAATTTGGACTCAAGGATCTCTTATTTGCAAACCAAACACCTTTTTTATCATATGGGGGAAAATCACAAAAAATTCATATAAAATAATTGAGAGCTTGTATCACTCTCTCATTGGTGAAATCATACTCCGCAAGAAGTGTTTTAACGAGACATTGAATAAAATTTTAGTGTAATGAGCTACCTTAAAGGGGCATGGACACGATTTGAGCTTAAAATTTTATTCCATTTTCAATGTTTAGAATGCTTAACTAAGGTGTTTCCAATGGTCAACCAAAATTTGAATGTCAGTTGTCGAGGTGCAGGGGAGATGCAGAGCTCACAATTCTTTGTTATGTAAACAAGACTGTGCCATGTTTTTGTTTACATAGGTTAAATAAACTAGTAAATGTTTCGTTTAAAGCAGACTTTTTCAATTTACAAATTAATGCTGAACATAGTTAAATAGTTTCTAGTGTTTTGCATATCTCATTTTGTTTTAAACATGATATTTTCTATTAAGCAATACATATGTTAACAAAAACATGACACGAGCCTTGTTTACATAACTAAGAATTGTGAGTGTGCAACTCAACAATTGATATTCCTATTTTGGTTGACCATTAGAAATACTTTAGTTAAGCATTGTAAACAATAGAAATAGAAAAATAAATTTGACAGTGTTCAGCTCAAATCGTGCCCATGCTAAGAAATAATGCTCGCGTTTTCATGTATGTTGCAGGATAACCCCCGAGATCGAGAAATGTTGTTTTGACATATAAAAGCCGAGTACACGAATACTAATAACTTTATTTCTATTCTACTACGGTTCAGCTACGAATTAGGTCATTCTGACGTCATGACAGTTTCCAAAACCAGCTATATTGTTGTTTGGGTTTTATTTGCTGATGAAATCGGTGAGATGGTAGGGTATTCTAAATCTATTTTGAAAAAAAATATTTCAAGTATTTAGGTTGGTATTAACGGATTATATCAATTGCTTTTCATTTTTTTTTTTGTGCATCGCCATGTTTACCTGTCTATCGCACTCGGAATGCAGACGATATCTTCAGTTATATATGAATTGGTTTTTATATTCGTATGAAGCAGAATTTATTCAAAAACCTTTACGTGAGAATAAAAAAATAGCTTGATGTGGCCTTCAATTCGACAATTAGATACATGTATATCGACGATGTATTATCTATTAACAATCATTTTCATTCATATGTCGATTCAACATATCCCAATGAACTCGAAATAAAAGACAACACAGATTCGTCCACTTCTGCTTCATACTTGGATATTTTATTGTAAATAGATATTAACGGCAAACTAACAACTCAACTTTATGACAAACGGGATGATTTCAACTTCTCCATCGTCAACTTCCCATATTTATGTAGCACCATTCCTTTATCACCTGCATATGGTATTTATATCTCTCAGCTGATTCGATACGCAAGAGCTTGTTCTGTGTTTAGTATGTTTTTAAATCGAAGCAGGCTAATGACAAACAAGTTGATGGTGCAGGGTTCCAACAGTCTTGTTTAAAGTCAACATTTCGCAAATTCTATGGTCGTTATAACAGACTAGTTTGTCAATACAACCTATTATTGGGTCAAATGCTGCCTGACGTGTTTCATACCGATTGTTAGGCCGTTTTTTTTTTTACTACGGATAACTCCGTTTACCTGATCAAGTTATAGGGTTTAAGGCGGGTGTGACCGGTAGACAGGGGATGCTTACTCCTCATATGCACTTGATCCCACCTCTAGTATATCCAGAGGTCCGTGTTTGCCCAACTCTCTATTTCATATTGCTTATAGGAGTTGTGGGATTGGTCCTTGCTCGTTATCTTCACCTTTCTTTTTACAACATATATTGATTTGCTCTTATGATTATAGAATTGAATTACCAGTCATCGACTGTATTTTTGCATTAGCGAAACTCGAAGTGCAAGAGACATGTGTGTCAATTTTCTCATAATCAGTTAATACGTATGAAGGTGTATCGTAGAATAATGATCGGGCATTCATTTGATCTTTGTAATAACCGTGGAAGAATATAATCAGTCGCACTGAGTTAACATGAGTCAGTAGCTCGCTTCACAACTGGTAGGCCTGGATTCCTGCGCTACATCAAACTTTTAAAAGACGGTTAATATATGTAGTGACTCACTTTTCTCCAAGCAGTATAAGTCGCGGGATTTTTGGATATGACCTTAAAACAGAGATCCCGTGTCACGAAAGGCGTTGGCACAATAATGAACCCTTCCTGTTGTGGACCAAAAGTCTAGTTTACGTTTGGCCAGCGATGCTCATACGTACTCGGTAAGCTGGCTCTATCTACCTTTCCGTAGGATGACAGACAGTGGCTGTAGGATTTTCGTACGAAAGTGAGGGCTTCCTGTCTTTTACGATTTTGCTTGGTTGAAATTCTACAAATTTTCAAACATTGAAAGCTCGTAAAATGTATTGTTGCAAGGTCCCCGCACGATCATTGGGGTGGGGGGTGGGGTGCGCCTATCGGGCAGCAAACACGATTTTTGGACGATATTGGGAGTTACTAAAATTGCAGGGAGATTGCATGGCACTTCATCCCGTCGGTGACCTCACAAGTGAAAAATGCTTGAATGGGGCTGGCGTCAAACAGCATGTAAACAATAATAAGATAGTACTCACACTTGAAGAATCACCGTCTTATATTAGGGGGTTCTATGTGGAGAGGCCCTGTGTCACAAAATGAAAGACGAGCAGAGGTGCGTGCTCTGGTCTGGTGTCCAGAAAATCTCCCAACGCCAAAGTATGAATCACAATGGATCCCACTCTATAATTCAGGCAAGATATATATATATTGTATATTAGTAGGAATGATTAATCTCTCAGACTCTGGAGGAGCGAAATTGTTCTCCTTTTTTTCTTTTGGAGTGTAATGTTTACATATTACAAAGTGATTTTCCTATTATCATTTCTTCCAAGTATTCAAGTAAAGTACATTTTCACATAAATAAACCCTAATGAATGGTAATACATGTATTTTCTTCCAGGCATCGGATCGTTCTTAGAGATATCTCATAACCAAGGAATGATTCCTGATTTAGTAACTCTTCAAATTCGCCAGGATGGTACTGAGTGGCTAACAGACGGAATAGGTACTTCAAAACAAACATTCAAATGCCAAGTGCGACTTTGATCCCGAGGTGAACGGAACAAACATTACGCATTATGAACTTGTTTGCCCAACTATCTATTTTGTATTACTTATATTACTTGTATGACTTACGAGGGTCTCTACAACCCAGTTGCTAAGTACTTCGTTACTAGCTTGAAAATACGGACGTTTGTTTAATTGCTGTGATAAAATTTAGAAATTAATTTCAAAATTAAGGATTATCTCCCTCATGCATAGCTCTTATTCTTAGACGAATTTGACTTCACTTTTTGGCACTCTGTTTTTCCCTAAAATAGCTCTTACAAGTTAATTGTTATTTCGGATTTCAAAAATGTCGGTTGAGCATCACTGAAGAGACATTATTTGTCGAAATGCGCATCTGGTGCATCAAAATTGGTGCCGTATACATGTAAGTTTTACATTATAGGAGTTATGAGATTGATCACTGTTCGTTATATTCACCTTTCATGTACTGGATAGCTTTGGTGTCCATTGTCATTTATAAAGGAAAGAGAGAAAATGAATTAAGAAACTGTATGTCCAGCCCCATCACTTGGCTGTAGCATAAGTAGGAACTTTTATACTATCCCCTAGGTTCTATGACTGCTCTGGGGCCTGACAACGATACATCATGGGGAGGCGTGATATACGGCTATAACAGAAGTCATGTCAGAATATGGGCACCGTGTCGTAAAAATGGTAGGTGTGATAGATCTTATTATAGTCAAGAGTACCCACTGAACCATAGATATTATTATAGTCAAGACTACCCACTGAAACATAGATCTTATTATAGTCAAGACTATCCACTGAAACATAGATCTTATTATAGTCAAGACTACCAACTGAAACATAGAGGTCCCATTGGCCTGGCCTGCCTCAAAATTGGCCTGGCCCCAATTTTGGCCTCTAATTATGTTCCATCCCAAATTTTGGCCTGGCCTCAAAAGTTGGCCTGGCCTCAAATTTGGCCTCTAAAAAATTTTTTGGCCTCAACCAAAAAAATTTTTTTTTTTATTCAAAATTTCGATTGAATTCATTGATTTATTATTGGTTTTAGTTTTTCAAAGTCATAGCACATAAATTATATGTTTCTGTTGTTTTGTAAATGTGCACTTTAAAATAATCATGAACTACCACCCATCTGATTGATTTTATCGAATATCTATTGATCAGTTTATTGATCAAATCTTTTCCCTTCATATCTGTATGTACTAGTATACAACAAAACACGTATATATATAAAACTAAAATAAATGAAAGATTGGCATAGTGATTTTTTTTTTCCAGAATTATGATTAATTTCATTTATTTATTATCGGTTTTGTTTTTTCAAAATTGTTGAACTTGAATGTTATGTTTGTGTTATTTTGTGAATGTGCACATCAAAATAATCATGAACTACCACCAATCTGATTGATTTTATTGAAAATCTATTGATCAGTTGATTGATTAAATGATTTTCCCCTTCCTAACATATGTACTAGTACACACCAAAAAGGTATACGGAAGTAATGAAATTATTGGCTTATTGATTTTTTTCACAATTATGATTGACTCCATTGTTTTATTATTGGTTTTGATTTTTCAAAATTGTTGTACATAAATGATATGTTTGTGTTGTTTTGTAAATATGCACATTGAAAACTCTCATTTTACTAATGATCCACTTCACTTATTGATAATGAATTAAAAAAACAAATTCACACTAGTTTAATGATGAAACATCACACTTCACACACTGCAATGTAGTGTACCGCCTTAATCACTCTCATTGATAAGAAAAATGAGTTTGATATCTAGGTATAAAAATACTACCATAAATCATACAGATTGAAACTACAACTTTTGTTGAATTAAGGATGTCCACATCTGTTTAAACTATTTGAAATAAACATGTAACACTAGTACTGCAGTGGGATATCAGATTATTTACAACATTAATTTAACACAGAGTTCTACAGCACGGGTCTTGACAGGAAGTCAAGGTTGAGGTTAATCTATGGTATAGGGTTTGAAATGTCACACAGCTCTGCACAGAACGTTTATTTTCATTAGTTATCAGAATGAAAAGATGATTTTGATGACAGTCTAAAAACATTAAGAACAAAATTAAAGCTGCACTTTGTGAATTTGTAGATGCATAAAAAAAATTTTCTCCATTATAAGACAATATTATGAGCATTACATGTATCTGATATTTGCTTAGATATAGCTGCTGCAGTGATTAGATAGAGATTCAAACGAATTTTTTGTTAACTAATGCAGGCTTTGATATGAAATAAGAAAAGGGCCGGTGGACAGATTGTAATTAGTTCTGTTTTACTGTTACTTTATCACAAAACCAGAAGAAAAAAAAATCACAATTTTGAAAATTCAGACAGACAATTTTGTATACCTTATTTAGTTTAGGCACAATCATAAGATGCGTTACTAATTAAAATATTCCTGTTGTATCAAACACACCCTATTTGCAAATGTTGGACTGCTCCATTGTTTCTGTACAATGGAATTTCCAACTTCAGCAAAAGTTTTCATCACAATCCTTTAATATGGTGATAGATATTCCCTTTATCCTGACAGGGCAGGCCTTCAGAGCATGGGAACTTGTCACTTTTGCAATGAATATTGAAACTTAATTATGAAATCAAGAAAGAAATGTTTATAATACATAAAATCCGTTTTAATCAACATTGTTCATTCTACGTAAAGTATAGAAGACTAAAATACAAATCTAAAATCCTTAAATCATTGGCTATTATCATTATGCTAGCAAACACTTCACTATGTTTATTTTCATTTTTAAAAAATGTCATTTATCATGCATTGGAAATTAAACAAGTAACACTAAATGCGTGGTATCTGCACATTGAAAACATTAAGACCACATGCTCTAGCTGTTCTGAATGTGTGCTGCTCATTATAATGACAACACAATTGTAACACTTTCATAATATGTAAATTGATATCAAATTGAATTCTATTGAATACAAAATATATCAATAAATCAATCATTTCATCAGTATACTTTTTGGTGTACTAGTACATAAGTTAGGAAGGGAAAAGCCAATGATTTTGTCAATAAACTAAACAATAGATAATCAATGAAATCAATCAGATTGGTAGTAGTTCATGTTTATTCTAATGTACATATATCATTTTATTTCTACAACTTTGAAAAACTAATACCAATAATAAATCAATGAAATTAATCATAATTCTGAAACAAAATCAATATGCCAATCGTTTCATTAGTTGTGCAATCGGTTTTGTTGTGAAGGGAAAAGAAAATGATTTATTCAATACACTGATCAATAGATAATCAATAAAATCAATCAGATTGGTGTTAGTTCATGATTATTTCAAAGTACACATTTACAAAACAACAGAAACGTATCATTTATGTGCTATGAGTTTGAAAAACTAAAACCAATAATAAATCAATCAAATCAATTAAAAATTTGAATAAAAAAAAATTTTTTGGCTGAGGCCAAACATTTTTTTAGAGGCCAAATTTGAGGCCAGGCCAACTTTTGAGGCCAGGCCAAAATTTGGGATGGAACATAATTAGAGGCCAAAATTGGGGCCAGGCCAATTTTGAGGCCAGGCCATGCCAATGGGGCCAGGCCAGGTTTTATAGTATGCCTAGATCTTATAGTCAAGACTACCAACTGAACCATAGATCTTATTATAGTCAAGACTACCCACTGAACCATTTCTGGCACACATGACAACAATTTATCTTCAAACTACATATAATACTATAGAACTTAATGGCGGAATCCGACAAGCTTATACTATACCGTGGTAGTTATGTACGATCGTTGCCATGGCAAAATAACTGCTTCATTTTGATTGTAAGAAGAAAAGTGTGAGTGACCTAATTGATTTATAAATGAAGATGATTTGAAAAACAAAGTATGAGACCTTTTATTTTGATTAACATAAAAAAAATCGTTTTGAATTGTTTCAATAGCAAGATTGATACGGATTTACTAACAGACAATTATATCGCTCCGGTTCCATTTACTATTAAAGAGAAAAGGTATAGAACTCTGAATATAGGGTACCCAAGTTTCGCCGATGGAAAAAAAACCAAATGAGATTTTTTATAGGATTCATGAAACTGATCACTATTCATTATCTTCATTTGTTCATATAGAATAAATCTAATATATTCTTTTCTTGCTTTATATGAAAATGACTGATAATTATTCAAAATTTTCAATTCTTATTTGTATTTTAACATGATTAGGAAAATAGCCTCTGATTTGTCAAATTCGGCAATGTGACCAATCTAATAAATGAAACTATATAATCTTTATTATACAATTTTCGATGTAAAATTAATAAAATGGATTGGTTGTTGATATGGATGCATTTAAGGCAGCAGTTTTCACATTCACGATGGTGTTTGAAATTTATTACTATCTTTAACACAAGGCACAAAATAGTATACACATTTAAAAATGTAAGCGCTCTTGAATAAAGATCTTTTCTACATTGTACATACAACAATGAATGTGCTTATTGCAACAGAATCTTATGCTGATGAAATCTGCATGGAACGGCAGGGATGCGTTTTGTGTTACCATAAACAGAAAGTGGAAATCATCGACATTCGAGTTTATATCAGCAACGCGCAATACATTTCTGATTGATTGACCCAGTGGAGGAATTCGGCGTACCATTCAATGATGGCATTTCTATTCATATTTCGCGACTACATCTTGTTACATGTTAAGACTGCATGTACAAATCATACCCTGGCATGGATTTATGATAGCCAAGGAAATGAAGGATTTTGGGCCTCATCCATTTTCTTCAAACCCAGACAACACGAGCCAAAAATTTGGATCACAGATTCACAAATACAGTCATAGCCAATTACAGTCTACTTTAAATACTAGTAGTTTGAGCCTATTGATGTGAATTGGTTCAGGAATTGAAGCTCGGGCATTCAAAATTTGTTGGACGTAATGCATTTTCTACAACCCTAGGAACACGATCCAGAGTTCTAAGTACAAGTCGTATCCCACAATCATTTCATCACGTCATTGTTTTAAAGGAGAATCACGAAGACATTTACACAGACAGACGGACGGACAGGAAAAACAACAATGAAATAGCATAAATCCGTATACATGTATGAAGTATATTTTGCAAAAGAAAATTAATTTTGAGAGTTTAAGAAAGAATTGTTTTATGTTAGGTCAACTCTTCTCGGCTGATGATGGTTGGGGTTCCGCAAAAGAGTCATGGTCACACGGTCGTGTTCGAATTAAAGTATGGAGAGTTACGAACACTCACTTTGTAACAGCTGAACTAAGTCAAGACCACCATCCAGATCTCTTATTCCACACAGCATATGACCAAAGTAAAGATTTACTTATTGCTAAGGTAGGTTCCTTAGATTATATCATTCAAATTCCGGGCATGTACGAAATAAATCATGAATACATCTTAAGAAAGCAGTTGAATTTATGTAGGTTTGGGTGAATACAGGAAACAATGCCGGTTTTCTTTTCCCCATCTCGGGAGCCGTCCAGAATGATCAGACTGTTTCTAACTTCGGTGGTATTATCTGTTCTGCGTCCAATGCCACCATGCGGATTTGGACTCCAGTATCTACCGGCCCTGGGTATCTCCTTTACATCAACCAAGACTGGGGAAATTCAATGTATCCACAATCCTCTAAGAAAGCGACACTTATAGTTCAGATTTGGCAGTCATCAACATGTAATTTGTTAATATACTGTTTAAATCTCGTCAACGTTAACTTCTTAGATCGGTTGTTAGATATCAATAGCTGACATATGAAATTTTACAGCTTTCTCTCTTGCTTGTACATTGTAATTCAAAATTATTTTTGACAAATTGAATTTTGAATAGATTATATTTCATGGTACATCATAATGATGATCTATCGGTATGTAATTGTATTTTCTTGATAAATGTAAAATATCGAGCGGTAATATAATTTTAAAGAATAGCAGTTATGATATTCATACCTTATGTTTAAGGTGAGAATCCAGCAACAGTTCCTCCGCAATCCACTCCCTCATTTTCCACCAGCCTACCGCAGCAGAAGTCTACCAAATCAAACCAACAGCCACAGCCAGTAGAAACTTCTCATATATTGTCAGGTAATTTTCGTTTTCAATAAGTTTTTTCTAGAGAAGTAATTGAATACCTGGAGTCTTTCTTCTTAAACTTAAAGGTCATAGGAAACGGTTTTTAACAATGCGTTTTCTTTCCATAATTATCAACTTTGTTTCATAGACTCCTCATAAAAATACTTTTTTAAGATTAAAAACGATATTAATTCAAAGAAATTGAAGTGCAAAGGTAGTCGGAATAGAAAATCGTTACCCGATTATCGTTCCCGATTTCCTGAATTTGTGACGCCATAAGAGACCACACTCAGATTAGCGAATCAAAACAAAAGCACACCCATAGACCATTTATTCGCAACTGGAGGGGTTTTTGAATGGGAAACCATAGTTTGTTATACAAGGATATCACTTTGAACTCAAAGTTAATTTTTTTTAAAGAAAATATAATCGTTATGAAAAAGGTTTATACACTAACCCTAAAGTTACTCCTATATATATTTTTCTTGAAAACATCAATAATTTTGAAATCAGGATCGCTATTCAGTTCGTTTACAATAAACCTGTATTCAATTGTCTATTGCCCACTATGATGGCCGAGAATCGCCCGGGCGACTATTGTACACACTTCCAACAGAATTGCAAGTTTTGGACACAATGCTTTGGCTCTTTATTTAACGTGTACAGTTTGACAATTATGTTTACTTTTCTTGTACATCGAAATGATCCGTCCTCCGCAAGTTTCCAATGCTATCCGAGGGCAGATGATTGAAATGAGAGAAGCAGGTATGTCATTGAGAAAACCTGATTATCAAGTGGCTCATCACCATTAAACCATCTGTAGAATTGTTAGAAATTACCAGTTAACAAATGACTTCAAAGGCCGTACAAGATCTGGAGGACCCCGTAACACATCTGTTCGATAGGACAATGCACTCAGAAACGTTATTACCAAAAGCTCATTTTTGGAACTTTGCTCGCATTCAACGAGAACGGTGCAGAAGCGAGTGTACAAGCCATGTGGCAATCGTGCAAGAAGACCGATAAAGAGACATTTGCTTACACTCAACCACAAAGCATCACGTATGCAATGGTGTCAAGCTCGCCAACGTAGGAACGTAGCCTCTTGGAAGAAAATGAGTCGCTTTTTGCTACAGATGGACGAATGCATGTATGGCGGTATCCTAGAATTGCACATGCTGAACGAAATATTATACAGACCATTCGGTATGGTGTTGAATCAATCATGGTGGGGGTCTGTGTTTCCTACGACTATAAGCTGGATGTCATCATAGTTAGGGGCATCATCAATACACAAACTTACCATAGGGACACTCTAGCCGTGTTTTACCTCTATTTGACAATCACCGTCTTTGACCAAGGTCAGTTTTCATAGATGACAATTCCATACTACATCGTGCTGTGCAGAATATTTTTTTCGCAGGGAATCAGTGACGACACTATCATGGCCTGTTCAAAAGTCCAAATTTGAACCCTGTTGAGCACATATGAAACATCAATAGTCGCCGAATTCGTCAAAGGATACCGCCAATTCAAAAATCAGATAAACTGACACGTAATGTATTACTAGTGGCAAGATCTACCACAACATCCAATTGAACGATGCTTAAGAAGACACCTAGAGTCCGTCATTCGTGTGAACGGAAGTTACACTAGATACTGAATAAAAATCTCTTTACTTTGAATTTTACAACATATTAACCTTATTTCATTCATAATGGGCACTCGAATTAATAGATAGAGGAATAACTATAAACAGTAAATTTTCTGCAGAATATCACATCTTACCCTCCCTCTTACCGCCACGTCGCTCCCTCTCTCTTTCTGTCTCCTTTTTCTTCTTTCATTCCTCCTCTCTTTGCCTTACTTCCCCCCCTCTCTTCTACCTTCCACTTCATTCCTTCTTCTTCCACCTCCCTGGTATTTTGTCAGACCCCGCGTTTATTTGTTTCACCTTCGAAGCTTCAATATGTTAATTTCCCCACAACTTTCATCTTCCTTGCATGCCAATGAATAACGTCAGTGAGCGGGGGCTATAGGAATTTTCAAACATGGAATGTCACGCTTTTTATTTCTATTAGACAACATATTTTTATGTTGATTGTATATTTAGGAAAATAAAGGACATATTTCGTGGATGTTGCAGGATAACCTCCAAAGTTGAGAAATGTATTTTGAAATTTAATAAAGTTAAGGCTTTAATTTTTTAAACAATATTTCCAGACCGAGAAGGTAATTCTGCATTGTCCACGAAAACAAGTACTTAATCTACTACGGTTTCGAAATACACAGCCGATCGTTTCTCGTTTCCCTATACAGCAACTGGTCGCGGTAGCTCAGTGGTAGAGTGTTCGCTTCGTAACCGGAAGATCGTGAGTTCGAGCCCCGCTCGTGCCAAGGCCGTAAACATAGGTAGTGATTGCTCCTTCGCCAAACGCTCGACTTTTAGAAAGGAGAAACATTGGTCTTTCGGATACGACCTTATGAGGCCTGTGTCGTGACAGCCGTTGGTACGTTAAAGTACCCTCACTGCTAAGGCCCTGAGCGCTGGACATATCTTTAAATTTGAGGTGCTTCACGTGCAGATGGTGACGTCCCAATATGAGTGAAAAATTCTCGACGGGACGTAAAACAATCAACCAACCAAACCTGCACAGCGACGAATTAGGTTACTTCGTGACGTCATAGCTACCGAAAATGAATTCATATTTTTGCTGATGAAAAAGGTTGGATTGTAGGGTGTACTATTTTGAAAGATACTGCAAGTGTTTAGTTTGGTGATGGATTATTTCAATTCGATGTAATCATTTGATCTGCTCGGAATACACAATAAAACTATACACACATGGAACGGGGTCTGTACTTCGCGACGTTTGTTACACGTGTATCTATCTCGTAACGCAGACGATTGTTTTTCTGTTTAATGAAAAAGTGAAGATAGCGAACAGTGACCAATCTCTTAAACCCCATAAAGAATACTAAATTAAAAGTAGGGTAAACATAGACCTCTGGACACATGGAATCGGGTGTCTAATATAAGTGAGAATTCCCTGATGTCTGTGAATTCCCTGATGTCCTTTCCCGTGGGGATCCGGGTTAGAATAGGTCCTCAGTGCCCCCTTACTTGTCGTAAGAGGCAAACATAGACCTCTGGACACATGGGATCGGGTGTCTGGGATAAGTGAGAATGCCCTGAAATCCGGTCACACCCGCCGTGACACTTCTACCTTGATCAGGTAAACGGAGTTATCCATACTCAAGAACGGCATAACAATTGGTATTGAACATCTCAGAGAGCATTCAACCTAAGTTGTATCGTTATAAGGACCATAGAATTTGCGAAATGTTGAAAGACATGCATCTTTCACTTCTAAATTCCAACCGTTTGGCGAAGAAGCATTCAATACCTATTTTTAGATCTGAGGTTTGACGAGATGAGATTAAGGCATGAGGAGCTGGAACACGCCACCTCGCGGTCACAAACTAAAAGCTCTGGATAACCACTGAGCCACTGGTACCGATACATGTTTGAGTTGAACATAACTGTAGTGTAGATTGTTTGGGGAATTGTACAACCGTGCATTAAATGTACTCCCATTCTTAAATGTAATTTAAACGTATTTCAACCTATTGCAGTCAGGTGTTCATATATATATATATATATATATATATATATATATATATATACTCTTTCTATTTGGATTATATATATATATTAAAGGTGCAGCTCCAACTACTAATTCTCAGCTACCATCAATTTCCACTAGCGTACTGCGTCAGAATGGTACCGCATCAAAACGACATTCACAGTCAACAGAGACCTCTGATTTATCGCCAGGTAATCGTAGTTTTTTTCTCATGATTTGTCGTATTCATTCGTCAGTATTGCTTATCATTGATACCTAATCTACTGTATAAATTGATTTCACATCCCCCCCCCCCTGTTTTTTTTTACAATAATCAGCTGAAAAAGGTACACACAATGAACAGGGGGTGAAACAGTTCATCATGTGACCTACTATTACCCGATCACGTGACGAACTGTTACCCGGTCAAGTTACAAACTATTGCCCGATTTGCAGATTAGGTAATAAAACAATTATTTCATGCCTGCTAGAGAAACAGTAAAAACTATTACCCCTCGGTAGTGGCGAAGATCTGGGAGACTGTTGTCCTCGGCCTAAGGCCTCTGACAACAGTTTCCCGGGTCTTCGCCACTACCGAGGGACAATGGTTTTGACTGTTTTCCGAGTAGGTATGAAACAAATATGTATGCTACTATTTAGCTCACCTGAGCTAAGCTATAAAGCTCAAGTGAGCTTTTCTGACCGCCTGTTGCCCGTCGTCTGTCTGTCCATCTGTCTGTAAACTTTACATTTTCGACTTTTTTCTCCAGAACCACTGGGTCAATTTCAACCAAACTTGGCACACAGCATTCTTGGGTGAAGGGCTTTCAAGCTTATTCAAATGAAGGGACCCCGTTCAATCACAAAAATGCAAATATAGGGTGGGGTCATTTTAAAATCTTCTTAAGAACTGTTGGGCCAGGAGAGTTGAAATTTATAGGAAAGCTTCCTGACATAGTGCAGATTCAAGTTTGTTAAAATGATGACCCCTGGGGGTAGGATGGGGCCACAGTAGGGGATCAAAGTTTTACATACAAATGTACATGTATAGGGAAAATCCTTAAAAATCTTCTGAAGAATCACTGGGCTAAAGAAGTTTACATTTACGTGAAAGCTTCCTGACAGAGTGCAAATTAAAGTTAGTAAAAATCATGGCCCCCGGGATTAGTTTGGTGCAACAATAGGGATCAAAGTTTTACATGCAACTATATAGTGAAAATCTTTAAATATGGGTCAAAGTGACTCAGGTGATCGATGTGGTCCATGGACCTCTTCCTTAAACAGAGGGTTCCTAAGTTATGAAATCATTACCAAGCAATTTTCACTTTGTTGCAATAAATGTTTAATCGTGGATCCTTTGATTTGGAAAAAATACAAAATTTAATGGATAGATATTTTGTTCTAATTGAGAATTGCCACTCAGTTGAGCGATATGGCCAATGGTTTGCATGTGCATCGAAACGCCTAGATAGCTGACCATGATATACTCTATTCGGAAATTTTAATTAAAATTTAATAGAAAATGTGTATTTGAAATTAGAGTTTCTTGGGGATATTCTTGATTAAAATGAATTTACTGAGTGGCAGTAAACACAAAAGTCAGAACATGAACATTGCCCCCGTGTATTCCGAAGTATACAGTTGTTTCTAGAATATCCTTTTCTTCATATGCCTTTTTTCTTTCCAAATCATGTGCCCCCACTATGGTAAACTTAGACTTTGTGAAAACAAGTATTTATGTATCTTAGATTACAATTATTTCATCATTGTCGCAGATTTTGAAAATCATACTCTCAGACTGGTGCTTGTCATGAAATAACTTTTCAAAACATATTCATATTGCATTTTTAAAAAAAGGGAAAACATTAAACACACACGAATTTTGAACATTTTCAGCGCTGATACCAGCTGTGGTGGGTGGAAGTTTATTGTTACTAGTCATTTCTGGGTTAGTCGTAGCCCGAATTTTGTGGAAGAGACAGAAAAAGAACAGGGTTGTAAGTACACGTCTATTCCTAGATCTAAAACATAATCCACATTTATAATTGATTGACACTCATAAAAAAGGTGTGTCATTGATGCACCGTACATTAGAAACCTGTTGAGGAACGATTTTTACGAAAATCTGGGTAACAGATGATCGTGACGTAAATCCTATGTAAAGTAGACAAACATCTATGTGATTTATTGATTTTGTTAGTATTCCTTCGCATTAAAATCTAAGCCTCTGTGGGTTGGTTTGTGTGATGGCTATTGCACACAAAAGAACTGGTGTTCAGCGCCAATACTTCTTCACCAGATGTTACAGAGAAATAAATATCATTTTCTTTATAAAACCCTCTGCACAAAACAACATCAATATTTATGTATAATAGTCACACCTTTGATATTACGTGTACCGTTGTAATTACCATACAACTCTTTTATGTAGAAATGGGAAGCAGTTTGCAATACGTTTTTAGCGATTTGTTTAACATGCAATGTTTCTTTGTATTTAGGATGGAGAAACAAGACAGGATTGATGAAGGATCGGTTGATATATATCTATCTATGACATTAGTGCCAAATTTTACTATTGGATTAATATGACTTGGAATTTAGTGTCTTAATTATTAAATATTTAATTCAGTTTTGATATTGCCTATTATAGCATTTTAAAAGATATTGTTACTGTAAATTCAGATATTTTCGTGGGGGTGAATTTATTGTTTTTTTAGAAAACGAAAATAGTTCATTTCGTGGTTAAGAGTTTCCATTCTTAATGGCAGTTCATTTCCTATTATTTGTTATTCACGGCTATATCCATATACAAAAAGGGCAAAATTCATAAATCCATCAAAAAATCTGTTAGAATTGCAGTATAATACTTAAAATCATAAATTGACTTATATTCGCGTTTAATTTTGATTGA
The DNA here is from genome assembly GCF_947568905.1 of Ostrea edulis. Taxonomy (NCBI): domain Eukaryota; kingdom Metazoa; phylum Mollusca; class Bivalvia; order Ostreida; family Ostreidae; genus Ostrea; species Ostrea edulis. The sequence goes on along the minus strand of NC_079164.1, from coordinate 87,448,483 downwards.
TATTTAATGATGGCGTTGTTTAAGGTGTCATAACGATTACGAAGGACATGTGTGTATTGTCTGGATTTGTTCACTTAAATAAAATTCGTGTACCAGGTTTTCGTTTTATGATATTCACCCGTGTAATACGTTGTGTAACCCTCTAACATCAACACTCCGTAGAAGAGCTTGCAGTGCTTCATTATCCCTTCGCCGACAGCTCTAGTTAGCTAAATTGAAAATCTTTCAGATAATAATGAAACCAAGGTGATAAAATTTTGTCAGTATATCATTCATCAATATCGATACGTCGTTGGAAAATACATGCGGTATGGTTGGTTGTATGTGGTACCCTTTCAGTTATCGATAATGAATAAAAGATTTAAATAATTATGCCAGTTTTACAGCTGATTCGATCTTGAGAGCATATGCTGATGTGGCTTTGGGTAATTCATGGGAGATTGTTGTTTGACAATTACCATAATGGTCAGTAACAGAGTAGACTAGGCGTATTTTCAATGTTCTTAAAACTTGCATGGCATAGTCTGTCAGGTAAAACAGCAGCCACATGTGAGCATCTTGAATATCGTTTTAAAAACGTTCAAACCTGAGTTATGCAGTAATGTTAATTCTTTTAGAAATATATTTGTAAATTCTTCATTGAAGGGGATCGGTCGCGATAGCTCAGTGATTAAAGCGGGCCTCGGAACCGGGAGACCGTGAGTTCGAATGCGGCTTGTGTCATGGCCGCGTCAAATATAGGCAGTGATTACATCTTCGTCATACTCACGGCATTTAAGTCACAGGTCTTGCAGATATGACCTTAAAAAGGGGCCCCCGTATCACGACAGGCGTTGGCACATTGAAGAACCCCCACTGCTACGGCTCTAAGCATAAATCTAAATTTGTTGTACTTCACCTACAGCTTCTGACGTCTGAATTTGAGTGAAAATTCTGGAAGGGACATTGAAGAGAGAATTACATTTTGATAAGTAAAAAATAAAATATATATTCTAGTTATTGGTCTTCGGTTTATTAAACTTGATCTTTTTGCACTTACAGTATACTTTTATTTATTCACAAGTCTATTGGTCTATAAGAGACACAGGTCAATCATTACATTGAATTGATGCTTATTTATCTGATGCCTTCTAACAATATGGCAATGAATAGGTTTTATATTAGGAGTATAAATAATGACCAATTTGCACTGAAAATATGCAAAATTTCATTATATAGTTTGAAATAACAATTGGGAGTATTGCCAGTTTTAAATTTTGCAAATGAGTTACAACGTCTTGTCTCAAAACTCAAGTTGGAACATACAATGTGGACGTTATATAAATCATTTTTATTATGGGCAAAAAAAAAACCCACCAAAACAACAACAACAAAAACAGAAAAAAAATTTCATTAAAAATTTCTTGTGAATTATAATAGCTGTTTTTAAGAATTGGATTTCTTCTGTTTGGGAAAATATATCAACTAAATATAAACTTCCAAGTCCCTACTGCTTGTATCATAGGAAAACGTCCAGGGGTATAAATGTTGACGATATCCAAGAAAAACCATGCAGATTTATAGATTTTTTATTAAAAATTCGTTCCACCACTAAATGTAGTCCTTTCCAATGTCTTAAACTTTTGTAAGATTTGGCATTTTAGAAAATCCAATTGTCAGGGTTAAGTATTAATATATATATCAGAAACAACTGAGAAGGCATAAATAGATATGTACAACACAATTACAAGTTTGTAAAGACATTGTTTGACATTATCTTAATTAATTAGTTTCAGATTGATCATAACATGAACGTCGAAAATCACATAGTGTGACAAATCTACGAAAGCTTACGAAATCTGAAATTTCATATATATCCCTCAAAACAACATGTTTCATAAAATCTAATGTGAATTTTACATCCCTTTCGTTTGAATGGGTCAATGAATATTCTTATTTGCAATGGAATGATCAATTTTACGGTGCTTCGTTTTCGTGTTCATGTTAAATCTAATATTTGGGAATTCGAAATAACATTTACATAGCTAGATATGATACTTTTTTTATATACTTTTATAACAGAAAGGAAAAATATTGTGAAATATTTCATTTAAAGGTTCAAAAAGGTCTTGACAACAAAAACATTTATCCCAATTTTGTTTATTACATTTTCATCTTGCTACATTTGTTGGGTGTTTTTCTTGTAGATTTCCATCAGGCATATCGTCATTGCATCAACGGCTGCCTGTAAAAGATTTTTAAAGATACTTTAAAGAAAAATTTAAGATATTTTAAAGAACTAACTATATATTTGGCATTCTTCATTGAGTTTCTTCATGAAGTTTGCTATTGAACAAGAAACGCAGTTGTTAATTTAAGAAATAATGATCGCGTTTTCGTGTATGTTGCAGGATAAACTCCGAGGTAGTGAAATGCTGTTTTGAAACATAAAAGTTGAGGCGTTACAGGATTACCTCTGAGGTTGCGAAATGTTGTTTAGAGGCCTCGCAACATACTGCGTAGCCTGCAACATACACAAAAACAAGCACATTATTTCTACCCTACTACGGCTCAGAAATATACAGCCGATCAGCTACAAATTAGGTCACTGTGACGTATGGCAATTTCCGAAACAGCCTACATTGTTGTGAAATAGGTGAGATGGTAGGGGTATTCTAAATCTATTTTGAAAAAATTATTTCAAGTATTTATTTTGATTATATCAATTGCTTTGAATACAGTTCAAGGAAAACTTGTCTGTGTACAGCCATGTTTACATGTGTATCGCACTCGGAATGCAGAAGATTGGTGTTTGACAAAAGTTCTTTGGTCATTTATGAATTTGTTTTACAACATATATTGATTGATATTTATGATCATAAAATTGAATTATCAGTCATCGACTTTATTGTTGCATTAACAAAACTCGAAGTGCAAGCGAGATGTGTGTCAATTGTCTCATAATCAGTTAATACGCATGACGGTGTATCGCAGAATAATGACCGCGGCATTCTTTTGATCTTTGTAATAATCGTGGTAGAATTGAACATAATGATCAAGATTAACATAATAAAATTAATAATTGCCTGTCATTTTCTGTTTCTGACATATAATAGTCATCCTTCATGCATTTTTTTTTTTTGACAACATCGAGAACAAGATTTGACATACTTCAGATTTATCTTTCAAATACACCTAAATGGCCCAGAAATGTACATGTATTTGTCCAAATTTGCGGTTTTTTTCCTAACGGAAAAGGCGTACGAAAAGTTTGTTCTTTTATTAACATATGAGTAATTCATTTGTTTTTACAACACTCCACGTATCTGTAAGAAGGTGACAATCAAAAAGTTTTTTTCAGGTTCTATAGATACTGAAATTTTCTTTTCTGATTATGTTTTTAAATTGCAGTGTCAAACTTATTTGCATTGAGTATCATGTCACTGAACAGATGGATGTCATGTGGAGTAAATTTAAAGTCGTACATCAGTTTAATTATCATCATTATGCCGCCTGCAAACGAATTTTAGGGGGATATATTGGAATCAGCATGTCTGTCCGTCCGTCTGTATCTGGACATGATTTTGTACGGGCGTTTTCTAAGCGATTAGTTTCCTGGATTTTTTTTTTTACATTCTTTATTACACCATCTATACCTATAAATTAACAAAGTTTGCCAATAAACTCCGAAACGCTTGCTCCAGAGTTACTGCTTGTGCCTTTGATATTGTTTCATATGTGAGGTGAAGTCCGTAAGGCATAATTGAATCTTACTTGATTAGTAAATATCGTAAAATTAAATAACAACCTACGTTCGTTTTCGATAAACTACCCTGAAATAGCAAACATGAGAGTAAAGTGGCGGATCTAAGCTAGTTCTGTTTTCTTTTTTTATGGCAACTTAAGATAATACGATATGAAGTCAATTCGTTGTTTTTTAATCTTACAGAAGAATGCCTCGTTCACACGGATGCGCATTAAATTTTACTTGGCATCAAATTTGATGCGAAGTAAAATAATGCGCATTAAATTAATTCGAATTAAATAGCGTTCACACGGAGCTAATGCATTAAAATCTCCGTGTGAACGCGGTTCAGATTTAATTCGCATTAACTTACGTTTAATGCGAATTAAATTCTTCGTGTGAACGAGGCATAAATATGTTTTGATATTTGTTGAATAAATAAATGTTCGTTTCTTCAATCAGTGATTTTAGTCTTGAATCAGCCTTATTGGAAATTTCCAGAACGAAGCGAGGCAACATCACACAACCAGTCGCACATTCTCGGACCTTTCCAGCAAGCCGGGTAATTGCAATTGGTTTACAATATGATCAGCATAAATTTGTGTAGGTGTTTAGTGTTCGTTATACTTAATAGTTTTGACTAGGCTCATATTTATCATTATATGAAGATTTATAATTATATTACTTATATACTTATTATTATACATCTCATTCAACGAAGGACACTCACCCTCCGAGATCAACGATCGGACACATCGATAAATGTTTTAAAACGATATTCATCTGTTATTTTCGATGTTCTTAATTTTTCCCGTGACTATAGAATTCACTGTTATGACTTTTTGCACTAATTTGTTAACAGTTACTGATATGTACAAACACATGGGTAAACACAAAAAAGTTTTTATTTTTGTTGCACATGTTTTGTGATGACAACAGATCTTGAAAGTAAGTAATAAATAGAAAAATCTCCATTCTGTCAGATATTGAATGGTCAGGGACTGTTGGGGGAAGTTTGCGCCTTATAACTTAAAACATTTTACCGCAATTAGGTTGTACAATACCTGACAATGTCCAAGAAATCAGGCCACTGTTTACAATATAGCAGTTTTTCCTGTTTGTCATTCCAGTTGCGGATCCAGAAGGGGTTCCCAGAGTCGGAACCCCTTCCCCCTTTCGTCAGGATGGGCCTCCCCCTTTGAAAACCAAAATTAATAGTAGAACCCCCGCACCTTTTCAAAAATTCCTGGATCCGCTCCTGTATTCATATAGTGCAAATAACTGTAGTTATGTTTTCGAATACTGTGTTTGACGAGAAGAAACGATGTGTATTCATATTTTTGCCCTTAAATTTTCGCAATGGACAAAAACTACCATTATAAACACATTCGCAGTGATAAGTTTGAAATTATGAACGACCATTCATTTTGCCTTTGGTCGACTACATGTATCGGCATAACGGATTATAATTGCATTCATAAAATCATAATCTAATTTTCAATACGGAAAGAAATCATTTACGTTACTGTACATAAGGCATACCAATGACTTCCTAATAACCAAGCTTTATATACTGTGTATGATATCAATAAATATAAGATAATTAATGCACGAAATTATTCAAAAATTGTTGTTAAATTCATTTGAATTAAAGATATCGTTCATTCAATTCATGTGCGCAATAATTCAAACATGCATAATAAAAAGTCTTTCCTCTATATTCTTTAATTGTGATTTCCCGCGCTTGCACAGGATTTCATCTGGTGGTTATTGGGGAAAAAATCGAAGTCAAAGGAATCTAGTATCCCGTAACTTGTATTTAAGTGAAATATGAATAATGTTGAACTCATGTCTCACTGGTCTTTAGCTGTGTGATGATCTTCACATTTTTAAAATTCAAATGATATTTTGAAATTGATTTTATACCGAGAAATTTCTTTATAACTTGTTTCTGAAATTGTTCATTCTACCGATGTCCGACGGTCTTAAACATTCATGATGCTAAAAGACATTGTTTATGAAAATTTACACCTGACCGTTATGTGTATGGTTGTGTGCTTCTCCCCATTGTCGAAATTACTGTAGAATAATCTCCTCAGTCTCAATAAAACCTTTACCTTGGGGATCGTTTTTCTCTCGGCCTCTTAAGAGGTTAATTTTTTTCTCGGCCTCTTAAGAGGTTAATTTTTTTCTCTCCGCCTCTTAAGAGGTTAATTTTTTTTCTCTCCGCCTCTTAAGAGGTTAATTTTTTAATTTCCATCAAATCTCTCTACGTGATCATCCTTTCTTGGAAATACACCTTAATGATAAAAAGTTTAAGTGACAGGTCTTAGGATCGTTCTTATTTTTTTCAAAACCCTCTGATAATGATTCTACATTGTCTAAACCTTCAAATAGATATCTAGAATCTAGTTTAAAACCCATTCATTACTCTTGGATTGCATAACTAAACTGAATGATACAATGATCCATTACAGCTTTCATAATATTTACATTTCCAGTGATTATATCCTGAACGTGTTGTAGATGTATACAATGCGCGTATGAATACACATAGATATTGTACGTCTATTTGTAACGCCTGGAAATTCAGACAGAAATGAAAGCGAAATGTAAATATGCATAAAAAAACCTTCATTTTTGAAAACACATGAGGGTGTGAACTGCAACGCCTCACGCCGGCGTACTTTTCATTAAGTGCTGACGTGTCTCACGCCGGCGTACTTTTCATTAAGTGCTGACGTGTCTCACGCCGGCGTACAAGTGCTGACGTGTCTCACGCCGGCGTACTTTTCATTAAGTGCTGACGTGCCTCACGCCGGCGTACTTTTCATTAAGTGCTGACGTGTCTCACGCCGGCGTACTTTTCATTAAGTGCGGACGTGCCTCACGCCGGCGTACTTTTCATTAAGTGCGGACCTGCCTCACGCCGGCGTACTTTTCATTAAGTGCGGACGTGCATCACGCCGGCGTACTTTTCATTAAGTGCGGACGTGCCTCACGCCGGCGTACTTTTCATTAAGTGCTGACATGTCTCACGCCGGCGTACTTTTCATTAAGTGCTGACGTGTCTCACGCCGGCGTACTTTTCATTAAGTGCTGACGCACTTCACGCCGGCGTACTTTTCATGAAATGCTGACGTGCTACACGCCGGAATACTTTTCATTAAGTGCTGACGTGTCTCATGAAGAATATTGGCGTGAGGAGTTTCAGTTTTTCATACCATCGTGTATTTTTAGAATTGAAATTTTCTTCTTGAATAATTGCATTAAATACATATGTGCATATATAAAGGTTAGATAACATTTTATACATGTATGATGTGACAGAAAAAAGTGCACAGTCATACGTGTTATCCTATTTTGATCACCATTTCAAAACTAAATCCAAAAGAGAAAATTAGAAAATGCTTTACTCGAAAATGCACTGTTAGTTGTGTTTTAAAACATCATTTCAAAATTGTATACAAATGGGTAAGTGAAAGAAATATTTAAGGAGGTACATCGTCATAATGGCTGACTTCCTTTTAAAACATGGATCAAAATATGAATATCAGCAATATTTGTCTATTAATTAAAAAAATTATTACCTAGCTGAGTAGCTCAGTAGGTTACAGTGTAGCCCGTCGAATGCTGAACTGTAGATCGCGGGTTCGAGTCCAGCAGGGGTTTTAAATTTTTTTCAGATTTCTTTTTACTAAAACTGCATTTTTTGACAAAATAAAATAAATTTGAAAGTTTTCAATTTCAAAATATCATTGTACATATCATCCACTTTTCATCCATATCAAAATTCTCTGGTGTAGTATACCTCCTTAACTTTAATCCTTACGATAGGACATAAACGCCAATTTGACAACTTTATAATAATTTTCGTATCTGAAACAAAGAAACGAAACACAATCAACATACTCGGTTTGGACTTGAGGGCAGTTAAAGTTGTCCCAGTTCATAATGATGTACGTCCCAGCTGAGTTTTCACAATATGCGCCGAAACAGTGGTTTCCTTCCTGACCACCCAAGTCCGGAATCTGCTCACCCGGGGAATAGACGCTCCCATTATGTTCACAACCAGGGGACTTTGATGTCGTAACAGGCGTCGTATTTCCGTTCAAGATGTAACAAGACAACAGCACAAAATAGAAGAGAACTTTCATCGCCTTGGTATAGCGCGGCACAAAGAGAAATACTGCCACAGTGCTCAATAAATTTCATTGATAACACGTTGAATATATGTTCCGTTGGCAATGAAGGAGTTTTTCTTCAACATGTTGCTGCACCTTAAGAGGTGTTCGTCATCTGTTACTATTAATCTACCTTTGAATGATTATATTCTGACAATACGATGATGTCTATATGAATAGATTGTATAGCATTAGAAATGTTTGGTATACACAGCTGAGAGGTATTCTGGTGATGGTCGTGGATTTAGATACCAGATGGAAAGAAAAATACATTCTCTATAGATATACAATGGTACACGAGGTTCATTTTGTTATTACAAATAGATACATGTATTGTACAGGTCAGAAGTCAATGTTAAAAAAAACAATAAATGGACAAAACCCCGGATGACGGAAAAGCATGTTGATACATGTAGTATTCTTATGAAAGTACCTGTAATTATGGGAAGTTCAAAATAAAATGTCTCATGTTTTCTGAAAGAAATATATTTCCACTATGCAATGCTAATATATAGAGATTCCTTTTATAAAACTTGCTAGATTAATGTATCTTAATGAATTATATTTCATGACATATATTTAACGCGCTTCATGACCTATGCGGGCATGAAGCGTCGCAGTTCATATCCACATGTACATGTATTTCCAAAACTCATATTTACTTTCTACTTTCATTTTCGTCGGGATTTCCAGTCGATAAATATTTATCAAGATGTATGCGCATTCTTTATACCTGCATCGTGTTTGCTGTTATTACAATTTGTAAAGATATCAAAGGCAAAAACTGGGGAAATGTAAGTATAATTATATAAGCACAAAATATTATTGATTTCTTTCATAATTTCTATTATGCATTGTGCATGTAGTCTTTGGTCGTCAAATTAAAATAGTTTGAGAATGCATGTCCGTGAACGACTTATAAACAGATAGAAAAGTATTATGTTAAATACTGACATTTTGTTTTGCACCATAGACTGCCTTTGGATCAAGACTTTTGTTTTTTAAAAAAAAACAAACATCAAAACAATGCGTTTTATTCGTTCAAGTTTTAATTATTTCACCAGAAATGTATTGAATAGTGTTTTAATTTCAAACTCTAGAGCACTTGACAATTTGGTTCCAATTCAAATCATATAAAGTTCAACGAAATTTTATAGTTGTAAGCTTCTGTAAAACTGGTCCTGCATATCAGCTGCTACCTGTAAAGATGAAAACGTGATGACGTCATTTGATTATATCCCAAAGTTTGATTTCCTCTCTTTATAAGCACAGGCAACTGAAGTTTCGATCCATACTTCCTATAATCCACCTCACCCACTTTGTAATGTTCAAAACTAATAAAAATATTTCCTGCAAATTCGTGGATCCTATATCTATTACATGTATATTTATTTTTTGATTCCATGGGTCATTTTTTACTGTATTAAATATATTTAATAGAACAAAGTGAGAAACTTTATGCTAAAAAAAAAAAAGAATCAAGGCCTCACTTTGAACTGTGTTTTCGAAATGAATGGGCTCTGGTTTATATATTTCCGGCAAACGGTAGATCAGGGGAATATAGTTGGACTGTTCTCTTTTTAATTCACACCCTAATATGATTTCCAAAAAGTATCACAATCCTGAATTTTGACTTTTTCTCTACTCGCAAGCAAACAGGGGGTCTGGGTATATCAATTTGCATCGGCTCGTTTCATTGATAAGTTATTTATACTATATTAGTGAATAAAGCACGATAATGCGTAAACATTTAAACAATGCGTTTTAAAAATAAGGTGAATATCAGACAACTCAATGTGTTTTGATGAAATATTCGGAAACATTCCACCAATACAAGGGTATTATGTTCTTCCAGTGATACATGTACAATGCATTTGAATGTCGCGCCCCTTGGTATTTTTGAAGATGTCCGAGATTACTTGATGGCTGGTCTGACCAATGACAATGTCCGACACCGTTTTCTCTCACCGTCCTATATCTAATGCAGTAAAAAGTGCAAAATAGCATTAGGAATTGAAAAATAGATACAACAGGCACAGAATCCACGAATTTTCAGGTAATATTTGTTATCAATTTTCTTTTGTACCTTAAACATGCTGGGAACACTTCCCCTATAGCGAGATATCCTCGCAAAAACGCTATTATCCCTCTTTAGCGAGAGTAAATTTTGTATATCCCGTAACCACGAAAAACACCCGAGGGGTACATCTCTTCGTGTTTCACGTGAAAAGAAGAAAGAGTGCTAAATTGTCTGATACTTAAAATCAAAACAAAAAACACTCATGATGTGCATTGCATTTCAGACTCCTTACCTCTTACGCAGCAATTTCTTGATTGTGTTGTCAATTTCATAGAAACAATTAGCATCATGTTGAGTGTGTGTCGCATTTATTCAGTAATGCGCAGAATTTGCCATTATCATTCAATCAGAACACTTTTTCCGTGGGAATCCGGGTTGGAACACATTCTCAGTATCCCTTGCTTGTCGTAAGAGGCGATTAAATGGGGCGGACCGCAAAAACCGAGGCATCGCGTCACAGCAGATGTGGCACAATAAAGATCCCTCCCTGCTCAAAGGCTGTAAGCGCCGATCATGGGACTAAATTTTGCAGTCCTTCACCGGCAATGGTGAAGTCTCCATATGAGCGAAAAATTCTCAATAGGGACGTCAAACACAATCAACCAAATCACCTGTTTATGGTAATGTTTACTTTCTCACTAAAGAGGGATAATCGCGTTTTAAATAGCGAGAATGTAAAACTTATACGGTACCAATTTTGATGCACCAGATGCGCATTTCGACAAATAATGTCTCTTCAGTGATGTGCAACCGAAATGTTTGAAATCCGAAATAACAATAAAGTTTTAGAGCTATTATAGGGGAAAACAGTGTGCCAAAAAAGTGGAGTCAAATTCGTCTAAGGATAAGAGCTATGCCTGAGGGAGATACTTCAGTAACCCTTAATTTTGAAATGAATTTCTAAAGTTTTTATAACAGCAATTTTAAAAAATATACATCCGTATTTTCAAGCTAGTAACGAAGTACTTAGCTACTGGCCTGTAGAGACCCTCGTGGACTAACAGTCCACCAGCAGAGGCCTCGACCCAGGGGTCACAATGTTAAACTTATACGCTACCAACGGTACTAATATCTCGCTATAGCAAGTATAAGGGAAGTGTTCCCAACCTTTAAAAGGGGTCCTCAAAGAAAGGGGAGAGGCTCCGGGTGTCGGTGTTTATAACAGTACAGGTAAGAATCATAAATAATGATCTATTAATGAAAATGACACCAATCATTTTTTTTATTTTAATATTTTGTTCCCAAAATGCCTAGGTATTACAAATTTAATTGCACATGCCAGACCCATAAAGTACAAAGGACAGATAAATCTGTATTTTCCAATATAGCATTCAAAATTTTGCTATATCAAAAATTAGTATGATTTTCGTGGGTACCTGTAAAGTGCGAAACGAAATCGAAACGAAACGAAATCTACCGAAACGAAACGAAACCCACCGAAACGAAACGAAACCTACCGAAACAGATTGTATAACCGAACTCTTTTAATTATAATAATTAAAAATGGTATCTTAGGCCCCTGTGAAAGTTACCACATATAACATTCGCCTCCCCTTTGATGTAGGCTTTCGGCTTGACTGTTACAAAGTTGGAAAAGTTGGAAAAGGGGGGAGGGGAGTAAGCACAAAGAACATATCCGTAGTTGATTAAATACCATGTACAATTAGTTTTGGATCCATAAATTTCAGAACCGAGGGTTACAGTCTCAGAGATCTGGGGAAACACATTATACGAGGGGTGGGATCGCCGACGTTGGATCCGCCTTTGGGCATAGATACATTGTTTGAAGAAGCTCGTGTCTGAGAAAATTGAAAGCAGGAAGAGCTCTTAACCTCTTATTTTATCTCTAATTGCTGAGGTGCGAGTACTTTCAATAATGGAAAAACTCTATACATTTGGGGTGTTGCTAAGACGGGGAATTGAAAACGGGACGGAAAACGGAATTTTTTTAATGCAATAATATTAGGAGGAGGTCGGCATTTTGTAAAATGAAAAGGCTTAAGAACGAGGGAATTTTAAGCAGAAATCACAAAGAGAACGGGAGGGCATATTCAGAATCCACCGTTTGATATACTACATACAAATACACAATATCCACATGTATACATATATTTGTCTTTAGAGCAAAAATACTGAAACATGTATTTATGTCCAAAAGCGGATCCAACACCGACGACCCCATCCCTCGTTTAGTGTGTTTCCCCAGACCTCTGACCTGTGAGACTGTAACCTTCCGTTCTGAAATTTATGGATCCGAAGCTAATTGCACATGATATTTATGTACTTTGTGCTTACCCCCACCCCCACCCCCCTTTCCAACTTTTAAAACTTTGTATCAGTCAAGCCGAAAGCCTACATCAAAGGGGAGGCGAATTTTATTTATATGTGTAAACTTTAACAAGGGCCTAAGATACCATTTTTAATTATTATAATTAAAAGAGATCGATTATACAATCTGTTTCGTTTCGGTAGGTTTCGTTTCGTTTCGGTGGGTTTCGATTCGTTTCGGTGGGTTTCGTTTCGTTTCGGTAGATTTCGTTTCGTTTCGGTAGATTTCGTTTCGTTTCGCACTTTACAGGTACCCTGATTTTCGTTACCTATACATGTACCAGTAACACGATATAAAAATATTTCTTAAAGCACACGTGTATGCTGTTTTGGAATAAATATTTTATTTTGCATGATACCAAGATGGACTGCTATTTTTGCAATCCGTATTCGATATATATTCTTCGACTTGCATGTATATATTCAAAGTAAGGTTGAAACTACTACAGAGGCTCAACATGACGGAAATCTCTACACCTTTTTATAGTGCCAGGTACGTTTATCAAAGATTCTTTAATACTTGTATAAATGAGAAAAGAGGACATTTAGATACCATCTGATGTGTAGGCCTTGCATTTATCTTAATATTCCTAGAATTCATAGAAGTGAAAGTTGAATTGCATCTTTCACGTGTCAAGATCATTGATAACTTAAATTTATATTGTATTTCTTTTCAAACTCTTGTGGTATATATCAAAATTTGTAATTCACATTCAAAATTTGTAATGCATTTTTAAAAGGAATACTTACATTATCTTTTATTCATAATTGTATTAATTGTTTCATTTCTATTGGAAATCTGTTTCATTCGTTCAATGATAAAACTTTCTATGTCATTTTTACTATGAATAAAAGATGTGCGGCGAATGAGCTCTTCGTTCCGACAATAAAGTTTTTCGTTCAAAAAAAAAATTGAGGGTTTTTTTGTTTTTTTTTGTTTGTTTGTTTATTTTTTTTTTATTTTTTATTTATTTATTTTTTTTTTTTTGTTCGAACGAATTCTAAAATTCCTCGTTCGGACATTTTTTTTTTTTTCGTTGAGAACTAGTTTCATGTTCGGTACAGATCTTTCCTTCCATTAATTAGTATTCATTAAATTAGAAAAACATTGTATATCGAAATTATTTTAATCATTTTATATACGTACACTAAACTAAAAGGTATTTGTTTGCATTTTGTTTCACGTCCCATTCGAATATTTTTCACTACATATAGAGACGAAAAGTAACACCTTATATATGGTGCTCAAGACCGTAGAAGTGACGGGGTTTGTCGTATTTCGGGTTATATATCCGAAAGACCCTCAACTTTGATTCATATTTAATGTTGTGTGCTTGTAAGTGACGAAGGAGAAGCCAATACTTAATTACATGTATATATCTATATATATGTATGGTAATTGTCTTAGATGTAGTATTTTTATTTCACTACACCAAACTTTTCTTGCCACACTGTGATCTCCCTATAAGACTAAGAATTTATTTGTTCGTACTGTGATCTCCCTAGGACTACTAAGAATTGATTTGTTCGAACGAATATTTCTTCGTTTGATGTGGACCAATTGACTCTTCGTTTGAACGAAATAACTCCTCGTTTGGACAAATTCTTCAATGAATTCGTCTGACCTAAGAATTAACTCTTCCAGATTCAGATTCAGGTTCTTTATTTCCTTAAGTTATACAGCTCATTGGTTATAAATACAAAATATTTACAAATATATACAAATAAGACAGTAGGGGGTGAGTAGACACACAGATACAATTTTGAGGATATAAAATCAATGCATTTCCGAAGCACCTGTTCGTCGGAACGAAAGACTAATTTATCCGAACGAATGTTCATTTGTTAGAACAACATACTTTATCGTTAAAACGGAAGCTAATTCAAAATAGATTTTAGTATACTTTGTACGTGACCTTTGTAGGCAATACCATACTAGGTCTTGTGGTTATATTAATAGCCTTGATTTTCAATTATTTTTTTAAATTCGGTACTTTGTAATGATTGTGTTTGAAACCTTTGCTTTTTAGATCCGTTAGATATATAAAATCAGTGTAAAACATTAACTGGTGACATTGCGCACGAAATATCACCAAACATTACAGATAATCCACACAAGAAAAAATGTATCGTGATAAAAATCTTATTTGTGAAAATACAGAGTACCAAATAGGTCGGAATCCGTAAACTGAATATTACTCAACTATCAGTAAAATCCGTTCAGGGCAAATTTCGTTTATAAAAATGCAGACATCACATTTCTATCAATATTTGAATAAATATTTCATGCAATTGTTTGCAGCTCTTTAATACCGTGTCTTCAAAATATTGAATTACCACGTATAAATATCATCTCTAAAATAAAGCAAATTCTTTACGATTCATAATTTTTTATAAAAAAAAATTCCAAATTGTCTTTATTTCACTGCAACATGATATCAAATATTATTACCGGAAATGCTTACTGCAACATGATATTAAATATTATAACCGGGAATGCTTACTGCAACATGATATTAAATAGTATTACTGGAAATGCTTACTGCAACGTGATATCAAAGATTATTACCGGAAATGCTTACTGCAACATGGTATTAAATAGTATTACCGGAAATGCTTACTGCAACATGATATTAAATAGTATTACCGGAAATGCTTACTGCTACATGATATTAAATATTATTACCGGAAATGCAGAGAGTACGGTACATACCGGTTGTAGTCGACTTCGGGGGGCAATTGAAATTATCCCAGTTGACGATGGAGAAAGTTCCACCCGAATTTTCACAGTAACCTCCATAACACCAGTCACCATCCTGACCAGACATTTCGGGAATTTCATCTCCAGCTGCATAGATTTTTCCTTTATACAAACAACCATTACTAGGTGGTGTAGTTGTCCCGTGAGCCAAGTAACAAAAAAGTAGAAAGACAAAGACGGAGGCCATGGTCCTGATCATGGTGTAATGCCGATCCAGTGCTTTATGGTGTCGAAGTATGGTTTGAAAAAAGTTTTCATCATTGTTTGCCCCATTAAATGAAAATTTCAGCACACGTGATCATTTTACGTGATGACAGCACCTCACATCTGTTGCCTGATTAATCTAGATGCCTAGACTTTGATTACTTTATGACAGTTTAAACTGTCCCTAACAACCATAATCAATTCATAATTTACAGCAGTACAGATCTGATCCTGTCATTAGTGTTACGGTCATGCACGTACATTGTCATTCAGAATTTTATAATGCAATCTTCTTTATAATGTTCATACATTACATGTAATGTGACGAATTTAATTTTTTTTTCTGTTTTATTTTTAAATATATTACCAGTCCCGTATCTAACACGATAGACCATCTGAGTTTTGTAACTTATTTAAAATATTGTAAAACAAAACAATCAATATCTATTGCATTATTTTCTCGCGAAATGCTACACCTATCATCCAAATATACCGACCCACCCAATAGTAATATGACTATTGCTTAGTTACACTTGTATACACGAATCACTGTATACCCTGTATAACTAAGACTAAGCAATATCCATATACTCCTAGTCAAGTATACTGTATACTCAATGGGCTTTGTGATATATATATATATATATATATATATATATATATATATATATATATATATGTATACATGTATATATATATATATATATATATATATATATATATATATATATATATATGTATATATATAAAGAGAGAGAGAGAGAGACTCTAAACACTTTCTTGAAATATTTCTACTGTGTTACCGGTCCTCTTCAGTCGTGACAGATAAACACGACTGAAGAAGACCAGTAACATTTTATGTCGGCAGAGACATATACATAACATGCTATATATGTCTCTGATGTCGGTGAACAAAATGACAGTTGTATGCTACCCCTTTCATCAAGAGTATTTGATCTCAAGGAAACACGGTAAACAATAAAGACGTGATTCTTCACCGACTTTTTTAAAATTTCATTTCATATACGAATTCATTCAAAGGATGTGCCTCCTACAGTGTCTGCCCGATATCTATGTACAAATGCTTCATTTATTTGAATAAAGAAGACAACTTATATTATTCTCGCGTATTTATTGTATGTACTCTACGACTTTCATATATGGCAGGAAATCAGAACAGTTTCCCCCAAGTTTCAATTTTGTAACCAGGTCAGTTATACTAGAAAACAGGGTTACGGTAGTACTTCTCTTTAAAGCCTGGGTTACGATGCTTACAACTCCTTATTTCATCACCCTACTTCTCTTCAAATTCAGGGTTACGAGGATTACAGGTCCATTGTTTTAACCCTTGTAACCTTAACCTTGAAAGGAAGTAGGTGTTGAGAGAAAGGTATGTAACCCTCGTAACTCTTGAGTTAAACGATAAGTGGGCGTGGAGAGAAAGGTTGTTTTTTTTTTTTTACATTTTACTCCGAAAAAAGGGGGACTTTATATGTATATTCTATAAATCGAATATTATGGATATGAGGTTACTTATATCTTTTCTTGTTTACTTCATATGGTTAATATTTGATCATGTGTTGTGCCTGAATATATAATTTTGTGTTGGAATACAGACACTAAATTGTTTTAAGAAATAAATTTCATTCTGGACCTACACGAAGACTTGAACTGAAAAGTTTCACGCCGGCATACCTCATGAAGCGTGTTCACACTGCCGGTGGGAAGTGTTGTGCAGTTCATTCCCTCATGAAGCGCGTTCACACTGCCATCGGGAAGGGTTGTGCAGTTCATTCCCTCATGAAGCGCGTTCACACTGCCATCGGGAAGGGTTGTGCAGTTCATTCCCTCATGAAGCGCGTTCACACTGCCATCGGGAAGGGTTGTGCAGTTCATTCCCTCTTAAAGCGCGTTCACACTGCCATCGGGAAGTGTTACAGTTCATTCCCTTGTGTATTTTCAAAAATGAAATTCATTTCTTATATTCACAATTTACTTTCATTTCTCTCGATATTATCAACCATTAAAGTAGACTCACTCTATTTATCAAAATTTGTGCATGCATTATGAACAACTATAATGCATTCATGAGAAAATGGCAATCATTACAATTTGTAGAGATATCAAAAGCAAAAACATTGAAAATGTAATTTTTATCTTAGGATTACTTTAATGATTTAACCAATATATGAAATTAACTGTTAATTCTACACCCAAATTCCTAATCACATGATCCCGTGGGAATCCGGGTAAGAATAGCTCTTCAGTACCTCGTGCTTGTCGCGAGAGGCGATTAAATGGGACCGTCCTTCGGATGAGACCGCAAAAACCGAGGCCCCGTATTACGGAAGGTGTGGCACGATATATGATAATAATAAGGCCTTTATTTATCCAGGATTATATATTTAGCGATTATACTAGTTTTCAATATAACCCTGCATATAACATACATATAGACAGATATTAGTAAAATAAACACAGATTAGAAGTAGAATACATATACACTTAAGAAATATTTGTGAATGTATGAAAAGTATGATGATGATAAAGATCACTCCCTGCTCAAAGGCCTAAATTTTCCAGCTCTTTGTCGGCAAGCGTGGTGTCTCCAGTGTCTCGAATATATATTATATCAATCATATATTTTAAATCACCCGCCGCTAAGAGAGCGGTCATTGAAGTTTAATATATGACGTCACACCGTCGGTTCCGATTTATTTCACAGCAGCACTGTAAACATGATAAGTCACGAACAGTTAAGTTTGGAGCCGTATAGATTTGAACCCGTTCTTTCGCCAAAAAAAATTAAAAATCAATATATGCACACATGGGTGCATGAGCCGAGTTGCATAGGATACGTTGTAAAGTCAGGAATGATGTGGCATATTCATAATTGTAAAGAACTAATTTCAGTTTTAAACTTTTCGAGTTACTGTCCAGAAACCATATTTGTCTGAAGTTTTCAATCTATTTTCGGTCACTGTGACCTTGACCTTTGACTTTTTTTCTCCAAAATCAATAGGGGCCTTGCTTTGCTGGTATCCAACAATATATCCAAGTTTCATTTGATTCAAATTAAAAAAAATTCGAGTTACCTTCCAGAAACCAAAATTTTTTGGAATTTTAAATCTATTTTCGGTCACTGTGACCTTGACCTTTGACCTATTTTCTCCAAAAATAAATAGGGGTCTTTCTTACCTGGTACATAATAATATCTTTAAGTATCATTTGATTCGGATTTAAACTTTCTGAGTTGTCATCCGGAAACCAAATATTTCTGAAATTTTCATTCTATATTCGGTCACTGTGATCTTGAACTTTGACCTTTTTTTCTTCAAAATAAATAGGGGTCTTCCTTACCTGGTACCCAACAATATATCAAAGTTTCATTTGATTCGGATTTAAACTTTCTAAGTTATAATCCGGAAACCAAATTTTTCTGAAATTTTCATTCTATATTCGATCACTGTGACCTTGACCTTTGACATTTTTCTCAAAAATCAGTAGGGGTCTTCCTTTCCTGGTACTAGCAATATATCAAAGTTTCAATTTGATTCATATTTAAACTTTCTGAGTTACCATCCGGAAACATTTTCGGTCATTGTGACCTTGACCTTTGACCACTTTTCTCCAAAATCAACAGGGTCTTTCTTACCTGGTACCCAACAATATATAAAAGTTTCATTTGATTAGATTGTAGACTTTTCGAGTTATCATCCGGAAACCAATTGTTGACGCCCAACCGCCCGCCCGCATCACCAAACCAATAGCCGAGTTCAACTTCGTTGCAACTCGGCTAAAAAGAAAACGTTCAATCGAGTCGCAGACCAGGCAGACGGTACACGTTCTTCATACAAGTGTCTCGAACCTCAACTTGTCATTAAGAAATGATGGATCCACAGTTTACTTAGTCTTTTCTTTAAAGATGACTTGGTTGGGTCAGGAATTTCAAGAAGTTATTTTATTTCACAACTCCCCTTCGCATTAGCCTAATTCACTGTTTGACAGAAAAGCATCAACCTATTTATTCGTAAGATCTACCACATGCACATCTTTGATGATCTTAGAGTCTTATCAAAACCGGAACAGACGATGTGACGTCAAATTCATTTTCGTGGTCTTGAATACGAAAGAGTTCCACATCATGGCAGCCTCTATGGATAGCGGGAATTTCAATTATTATCGTTTTCGAATTAGTACGGAAGCTTATCATAATCTAGGCGCTATATCAACGAAATGTTATAACATTAATTAGTCCTATCATTTATCCTGTAATTTTTTGGGGGTTGCCTTTCCCTTTAACGTAATAACCTTAGATACATATAGTTAACTTGTTCCACCTGAGATTAATTAAGTATATTATTAATACTTCGTACATTTTGGATGAATACTTTGGACGAATGTGATATGTCCTAATTTGCTGCGCACTTAGCAAGCCTAAAAACCATAAACATGTAGTCTTCGGTGAAAATACGTTTGTAGATTAAATGCAATTGTAGTGCGAGGTGTATTTATTTGTAGTTTTTTTTTTTTAATTCTCTGTTAATATTGGCCACATTATGTAATTCTTTTCGTTTGTTCTGAAGAAGGGACAGGTCGTCTCAAAAATTTGACAATCTGGTGGTTCGTGTCGTTGGTCATTTGAGTGTTTTGTATAATTTTTGTATTTGACCTTTTATCCACCACTTATAGGTCCGCCACTTATAGGTATCGGGTGTTGTTGGAACATAGTGCTTATATATATCAGCAACTGGATTGTCAAATTTTCAGGACGGCCTGTCTCTTTCTCAGGACAAACGAACATGTTTACAAAGGATTGCTAAAGAAGTACAGAAGAGCTAGCACTAAAACTACACTAAGTCTACAAGCGTATTTACACTGCAGATCACATGTCTATTGATTTTTACTTCCTAATCAATATGTTTTCCGGAGAGTTATATATAATTGGTCATTTCAGTGCTTTATTTGAGAATTGAATTTCATTTCGGAAATACCGGAGGACAAGATTTGAATATGTAGGGTGAAAAGGGAGACAATTAAAAAACAAAGAATACTCTGAAACCAAACTTCAAATTTTGGACACTGAGAGGCTCTAGCCTGCATGCTTTAGCTAAAATTAATCGATTCATATAGTTTCTATTTAAACTTACAATTTTCCTTATTTTTAACGTTATGTAATCAATTTATTTACGTCCATTTGTCTTGATGACGTCATCTTTACTCTGTATGGAGTACGAACCATGTCATAAAAAAATTTTCGTGTGTTGTTTTTTTTTTTTTTTTTACTATTTCAAAGGCCTTTTATCAACACCTTCCACAAATTATATTTTTGTATATTTTTTTTAAATGATGTTAAGACTATCTTATAGTATACATGTACATGTAACTTAAAGCAATAAAAGCTTTTGTAACAATTAGTTTGACATGTACGCCATGAAGCGCGTTAGTGATTCGAAAAAGGTTGCTGGCGTGGAGCGTTTCAGTTCATTCCCTCATGTATTTTACAAAAATGAAATCTATTTTCATCTAATTTCTTATCGGAATTCCCAGCATTTAAGATACACTTCTGTAGTCGTACTATATTTATCAAGAATCATACGCACATTGTTCACATTCATGAGGAAATGGCTATCATTTCAATTGGTAAATATATCGAAGGCAAAAACATTGGATATATATATTCATCACATATTTACTCCTTTATCCAATGGATATCACTCGCACGATATTGTTCGTATCCCATAGTAGGTGTTCCTACGTCACGTGACGTAATGCACATAGGAACTAGATCAAGATGACAGAATTCCCAAAAAATTGTAAAACTTGATGGAAGTGGCACAGTAAAATGATCAAGGAAACAAAAATACATTGAAAGAAAAAAAAACAACAACATTAGGTGACATTAAGGAGGTATGCTACACCAGAGAAATTTGATGTAGATGAAAAGTGGAGGATATGTACAACAATATTTTGAAGTTGAAAATTTTCAAATTTACTTTATTTTGTCAAGAAGTACAGTTTTAGTAGAGGGTAATCTGGAAAAAAAATTGAAAACCCCTGCTGGACTCGAACCTGCGACCTACAGTTCAGCAGTCGGTGTTCTAACCTACTGAGCTAATGGGCTAGGTATTTAAATTGAAAAGGAAAAGTCAAATATTGCTCATATCGATTTTTTTCATCCATGTTTTTAAAGGAAGTCAGCCATTATGACGATGTAGAGTACAACCTTAACTGAAATCGTTTTTCTTGAAACTCAAAATGAAAACCATTCTATTGACCCCCCTTGTCAGAACAGAACATGGCATGCCCAGGACATTCGCACGTGTACATGCGACTACACTGTACAACAAATCCAAACAAGAGACCTATGGGCCACATCGCTCACCTGAGTCACCTCGGTTCTGCCGTTGTGATTTTTGAAGAAAAAAAATTATCAATCCATATTCCGATGAAAAATTTTAACCGCATATCAACATAACACCTAAGGATCACAACATGACTGAAAATCAATTTACACAAATGCCTCAACACCAATATGACTCTTGCTGTTCTGAATAAAATCAAATCCCGGGGATCCGGGTTAGAATAGGTCATCGGTACCCCCTTGCTTGTCGTAAGAGCGACTAAATGGGGCGGTCCTTCGGATGAGACCGCAAAAACCGAGGTCCCGTGTCGCAGCAGGTGTGGCACGATAAAGATCCCTCCCTGCTCAATTGTCATAAGCAACGAGCATAAACCTAGATTTTGCAGCCATTCACCGACAGTGGTGATGTCTCCATATGAGTGAAATATTCTCTAGAGGGACGTATAACATGATTGATTGATTGATTGATTGATGTTTTCCGCCACACTCAACAATTTTTCAGTTATATGGTGGTGCCCAGTTTTTATTGGTGGAAGAGAGAACCCAGATACAATGTGCCTGGGAAGAGACCAACGACCTTCCGCAAGTAAACTGGGAAACTTTCTCACTTACCGGCGCGAGCGGGATTCGAATCCGCGCCGAGCAAAAGTGAGAGACCGTGTGATTTTGAGCGCGATGCTCTAACCACTACGCCACTTATAATAATATTCAATCAATTTATCTATCTGAGTAAGGCCAAAGTCACAAGGTAATAAATCGTGGTATGATACAATGTATATATCTTGCCATAAGAAATCTTAGACTAAATACAAAATATGAAAGCTCTATCTTAAATAATTCAGGAGATATTGAATAGGTCAGATTTCTATCAAAAGTATGTAAAACTTCCAGGTCAAGATCACAAGGTCAAACACCAAAGTATAACAAGGTCTTGCCATAAAGAATGTATACACAAAATATGGAAGCTTTACCTGTAATAATTCAGGAAATCTTGATTAGGTCAGATTTTTAAGAAAGTGGGTCAAGGTCATAAGATCAAATACAATTGCATCACAATGTCTTGTTAAAAAGAATCTATATGCATAATATGAAAGCCTTATCTTGAATAGTTCTGACGATATTTAATAGGTTACGTTTTCTTAAAAGTAGGTCAAATTTCAAGGTCAAAGGTCATAGTATGAAATAAAAGGCTTGCCGTAAGAAATCTATACATAAAATATGAAAGATTTATCTTATATAGTTCAGGAGATATTGAATAAGTCAAGAATTTTTTAAAAAGTAGGTCCAACTCCAAGGTCAAGGTCACAAGGTTAAACTTCATGAAAAAAAAATAAGGTCTTGCCATAAAGAATCTATATACCAAATATGAAAGCGCTAGCTTAAATAGTTCAAGAGATATTTTCAAAGATCTTTCCTATGTTTAGTTTATTGAAACCTTGAGAAACATCTCATTGGTATGGTTCAGTTATGTGATAATCAAGTAACAATGTATACTATAGTGAGTATAACTATGTGAAAAGAATCATGTGACCAAATATGGAGGATGGACAAACATATAATATCTTATAAGTTTCTTAGGCTCAGTGCCTTTATCAAAAACCTTGCTAAATTACATAATGCTTTTCTGTTTCTTATTGAAAAAAGTTGCACAAGTTTGAACATGGATGGTCGAGTAAAATAATACCATTTGATGTATATTTTTCGTTAATCGGAATAATGACATGACAGATCAAAATGGTATTCGTCTTCAATTTCGTTTAAATCACATTTCTGACATTTTCTTTGAAACCTTGCTGTGTTTGAGTATCGACCCTTTTCTATCAACAGCTCATGTGCGGACATTCTAAATTTACTCAATATTGTAGTAAATTTTTCTGGTAAACATTTTCTTAAATAGTACTGCTGATAAAAACTATCAGGTAGATGCTTGTGGAGATTACATTTTGGAAACTTTTCAAAAAATGAATGCATCTCTTGTATAAATAAATCATTTAACAATTGATTACAACTAGAAAGAAATGCTGATTTCTTTTCAACATACTGGTTATCCCAAACATACCCAAATCCTAAAGTCTGTAGTAAGTCAGAGGGCTGTCATGTAATTTGAACTTTCTTTGACTAATGGTTTTTGATAAGAAGATTTTCGCTATATGTATGTAAAACTTTGATCCCTTATTGTGGCTCCACCCTTTCCTCGGGGGTCATGACTTTAAACAATTTGAATCTGCACTATGTCAGAAAGTTTTCATGTAAATTTGAACTATTCTGTCCCAATGATTCTTGAGAAGAAGATTTTTAAAGATTTTCCATATACATTTGTATGTAAAACTTTGACCCCCCCCCCTTGTTGTGGTCCTATCCTTCCCCCGGGGGCTATACTGTAATTTCAGAAACTTGAATCCGCACTATGTCAGAAAGCTCTCATGCAATTGTAAACTCTTCTGGCCCAGTAATTCTTGAGAAGAAGATTTTCCCTACATATTTGTATGTAAAACTTTGAATTTCTATTTTGGCCTTACTCTCGGGGGCTATGATATTAACGAACTATGTCATGTCAGGATGCTTTCATGTAAATTTTAACTTTTCTGACCCAGTGCTTCTTGAGAATATTTTTAAATGACCCCACCATATTTTTGTATTTTCGTGATTATCTCCCCTTTGAAGGGGCATGGTCCTTCATTTGAACAAACTTGAATTCTTTTTACCCATGGGTGATTTATACTAAGTCTGATTGAAATTGGCCCAGTGGTCCTGGGGAAGAAGATGAAAGTCTGACAAGTTTACGGAGAGACAGGCGGACGGACAGACGACTGACAAAAGGTGATCAGAATAGCTCACTTGAGCTTTCAGCTCAGGTGAACTAAGACAGATCGCGCGTCATCTATGACACATATTCGGATGACTGACATTTTCATGAATACTCATACAACTTCAATGTAAAACATCCTGAAATGGCAATGCTTTTCTCATTTAAAAATGATCTTCTTTGAATAAAACACTGTGACAGTCAATTTTCATTTTTATTCTTATTGCCCAACAAACTAATTGTAACGGCGTAATGTTAACGTTATGAATGTAGTTCGGGTTAAAGCCAAAACAGAATATTTTGGAAATGCAAATTCAATGGTCTTTTATGATTAAATATGTGATAAAAAGAATCTCCTATGGTTTGTGGTTCGATATCATTATTGTCCAACTCGTTTGGCTCTGGGATAGAAAACACACAACTTGTTGGATAATAATCATATACAATAACAAGCCATGGGACATCCTATAAATATGGTTTCTCCATGAATATATTTATCCCGTGGGGATCCGGATTAGAATAAGTCCTCAGTACCCCTTTCTTATCGTAAGAGTCGATTAAATGGGCGATCCTTTGGATGAGACCACAAAAACTAAGGCCCCGTGTCGCAGCAGGTATGGCACGATAAAGAGTCCTCCCTGAAAGGCCATAAGCACCGAGCAAAGACCTAAATTTTGCAGCCCTCCACGTCTCCATATGAGTGAAAAATTCTCGAGAGGGGCGTTAAACAATATACAATCAATCAATCATAAATATATTTACATTTCCAATGTTCTTGCCTTTAATATCCTTATAAATTATAATTATGACAATTTTATTATGAACGCGCTGTAGAGGTGGACCACACGTGTATCGTTCATTAACGGCTGGGAATTCCGACAGAAATGAAAGTAGGTTAAGAATATCGAAAATTAATTTCATCATGAAAAGCATGCCGGCGTGAAACGTTGCAGTTTATACTCTCCAAGAATTTCAAAAATAAAATTTAGTTCTTAAATGTAACAAATACAATGAATATATGTCGGACATAATTTAATACCATATAAACAAGTCACATGCATGTCATAGTTAAAGTGTAACTGAATTCTTCAATGAAAACTTCGATATTTCTAAAAGTTTTCTAAATTTTCCTTCATACGAAGAGTACTCAGCCTACTTTTGACACGGGTCCAGATAAGTTAAGTCATTGATTAAGCTTCTTCTTAAGTCACCGTTTCCTCTGGTTTCCGATTCTTGAATGTTTTCTTTAGATATATAAAGGTTTTGTTTCACAATACCTTTCACAATAGGTCACTGGATAATCCTTCATTGAGTTATTAGTCCCCCTCTCACTCTATTTGATTTCAGAATCTTCTTGTTACTACTAGTCCTCTGTGGATAAAAAGAAATATAAGTTTTCTTAAAGGGACTGGTTCACGATATTTGAAAAAAAAAATTTTTTCATTTTTGATGTTAAACATTAAAAATATAACTGATTTAATGTTGACAGTCAAAATTTTGACCTTCAGAACGCAAGAATATAGGCAATATTTTTGCTTTAAATCTGTGCTATGAAAACAAAGACTCGAGTCTTTTCATTTATATAAACAAACCAGTGAAATGTTAATTTTGTAATATAAAGCATCTTAATTTTGCATAGTCAAAACTTTTAACTTTTAGATGACACATTTTACCCAAAGAATGCTTGAAATGTGAAAGATATAATAAACTTAGATCGATATCCATTTCTTTTTAAAATTTCCTAAACAATAACATACCGTAATCTTTGTTTACAAAACAAATAATAAAATCTCTAAAATGAGCTTCTGTGATAATGTATAACCTTAATTTTTATGTGAAAACTTTTAAACATATTAGACAATAGATTTTGATCAAAAGTGAAAAACAAAATTTTGGGGGAAATCGTGAATCAAGTCAGGGACATGGACACGATTTGAGCTTAAATTTTTCAAATTTTATTATTTTGATTTTTAATGTTTAGAATGCTTAACTAAGGTATTACTAATGATCAGTAGTCAAGGTTCATGGGAGATACAGAGGTCACGAGCCCTTGTTATGTAAACAAGGCTCATGTCATGTTTTTGTTTACATAGGTTAAAAAAAAACTAGTAAAAGTTTCGTTTAAAGCAGCTTTTATTAAATTTATAAGTGAATTTTTAACACAATTAAATATTTTCTAGTGTTTGGCACATCTCATTTTGTTTTAAACACACTGTTTTCTATTAAACAGTCTAATGTAAACAAAAACATGGCACGAACCTTGTTTACATAACAAAGAATTGCAAGTACTGTATCTCACTAATAACTCAACAACTGATGTTCAAATTTTGGTTGACCATTAGAAATACTTTAGTTAAGCATTGTAAACAATAAAAATTGTAAAAATAAAATTCGGAAAATTTCAGCTCAAATCGGTGTCCATGCCCCTTTAAAGGTGGAAATAGGATTCAGATTATATTTAAATACAGGTTTGTTAAATATTCTTGTCTTGTGTGAGGTATCCGAAATCCTGAAACTATAGGTCCGTTCTGTTGTGGGTTGCATCACATGCAACTTTATGTAGCTAATGGATGAGGTTCAATTTCTAACGTCATTGCCAATATTTTGAGTGCATTCTAATGGGTGAAGCTAATCACGGCTACGGGCGTATTTTGTTTTTAAAAAACGTTATTGACATTGGCCAAATCATAGTCATTCATTCGTTAAACTTACTTTTCATTTGAAACTTCCTTAGAAAATCATGTTCTGGGTTTTTCAGTCAAAGGCAGCGGTCTTCCCATTGACCTGCTCCATTATATTCCGTAACATAGTTTATCAATTCTATTGAAATGTCATTGATGATGTACATTTACGACAAAAAAGCTCCATGCATTTACACAACCGTAAATAAGACAATGGTCATTAACGAGAAAAAGGAGAAGTTTCTAGTATGCTGATTATCAGTAGTAGCGCGCGACTGTGTATCAGTAATTATTTTAGTATGCTGATTATCAGTAGTAGCGCGCGACTGTGTATCAGTAATTATTTTAGTATGCTGATTATCAGTAGTAGCGCGCGACTGTGTATCAGTAATTATTTTCCTTGACGTTGCTAAGCCAAATGCAATTTGCATTTTTGCCTCGGATGCTGAGACGTGAAACTTGGCAATGTTATTTGTAATAAAATTGATTAGAAAGCCAATTAAGCGGGGACTTGGGGGGCAAAGGACGATTATAGCCGATAGATGGACTTTATTTCCAGTTCACCATGACGATGCGAGAGGTAGGACCTTGACAGAGTTGCTTGCAGGAGTTCAATTATCATATTATATCGAACTTTTCGCCGAAATTTTCAAGCAATGCAGCTGATAAAAAAGAAAACCAAGATGGCGGTGTGATATACCTTGTGAATATCATGTTTACAGGAAGACAATTTTTTTTATTATATATATTTTAAAAAACTTCGAGTGCCTGTGTTTGCAACTTCAATTGTTCATGATATCAATCATAAAATTGTTTCATTGGATTGGCAATTCGTAGAACTTTATATCATTAATTAAGTGTCATGACAACAACGTTTAATGACATTTAATAGCATTATTGCAATAATTTGCATTTAAGGCATGTTTTTAAAAATAGTTATTTAGATCTGTTTGGGTTGACAGATGATTCCTTCGACCTATCTGTAGCTGTGCACTAGTATTACGTCACTCATAGTAACCAATCACCATTTGTAAATAAACTTTGAAACCGTCAAAATTACATATCGGTAGCAACTTTTAATGACATTTATATCATTCAGTCAAGTAGTATCAGTAACTTTGTTAGAACACATACCCGTTAACATTTGCCTTTGTTAGAACACATACCCGTTAATATTTGCCTTTGTTAGAACACATACCCGTTAACATTTGCCTTTGTTAGAACACAAACCTGTTAGCATTTGCCTTTGTTAGAACACATACCCGTTAACATTTGCCTTTGTTAGAACACATACCTGTTAACATTTGCCTTTGTTAGAACACATACCCGTTAATATTTGCCTTTGTTAGAACACATACCCGTTAACATTTGCCTTTGTTATAACACATACCTGTTAACATTTGCCTTTGTTATAACACATACCTGTTAACATTTGCCTTTGTTATAACACATACCTGTTAACATTAATTATTTATTTCCGAAATTTTGAGACCATTAAGTTATCTCTGCTTCGTTGAAAAAGAAA